>NW_014582251.1:4141-8854 GCF_000485595.1 Priapulus caudatus
TTCTCTCTCTCTCTCTCTCTCTCTCTCTCTCTCTCGGCAAACACCCTGGCACACACACACACACCGACACCCACGGACGATGGCCGACACTCGTGTCTCTCTCGCTCTGTCGCTGTTCTCAATTGAGCTGTCGCTGCATTATGCAGACCCACCAACCGTGTATTCATAAAGCGAGGCCAGTCGAGCATCTCCTGTCGGCTACTCTTATACATCCCGACGGCGAATTCCTCCCTCTCTCTTTCTCTCTCTCTCTCTGTCTATCTGAATATTTCTCTCTCCCCTTTCCCCTTTCTCCTTCGCTATCTAACGTAGATGTTTGTAAAGACAATTCTAACAGGGATTTTTAATTAATAATCCGCATGATAACTTCTTGTGCGTGTGTATACGCGCGTGTGCGTGTGTTCGCGTTAATATTGCACGTATTATATACCCGGATGTTTAATGACTCTACTGAAGCCACGAACCAAACTGTTGCCTCTTCCAACTTTCAGTGTTAATCGCTGGGAAGAAATATAACGGAAGTCGGCAAAGGCTAAGGGTCGGGATTCGGAGGCTGAGGAGCTCAGGATGCGGAGCCTTGCGAGCGTGGGATGATGAGGTCGAGCAAGGCGCGGCTTGTTCATCTTCATCATCGGCTGTAATCAAAAACTACGGCAGCTAAGCCTCGACGGTATCGTTACCTCGGCGGGTCAAATAAAGACTGATTGACGACTTTCGCGCGCAGAGAATCGAGCTAGCGCGAGACAGCGCAGACAAATGTACCGCATTAAACCCGCGCGCTACGGCTAGCGGAGCGGTAGCTGAACTACTAGGGAAGAAGGCCGCAGATGAGCGGGGAAAACTACGTGGTAGCGGGAGATGTAGCGCACTTAGGGAGAGGCCGCGGATAGCGGGGAAAACTACGATAACGGCGAAGAGGTAAGTTCTGCACTAGGAGAGGCCAACCGCGATCAGCGGCGAAAAACTACGGCTAGCGGAGATTGTAGCCTGGCGCACTAGAGAGAGGCCGGCGGATAGCGGGGAAATACTACGGATCAACGGGAAGAGGTAGCCTGCCACTAGGGAGAGGCGCCGATAGCGGGGAAAACTATCGGTAGCGAGAGCAGGTAAGCTGCAACTTAGGGAGAGTTGCGGATAGCGGGGAAACTACGATAGCGGAGAGGTACTGCACTAGGGAGAGCCACTGGATAGCGGGAAAAAACTACGGTAGGCCGGGAAGAGTAGCTGCACTAGGGAGAGGCCGGCGGAATAGCGGGGAAAACATACGGATAGGCGGGAAGAGGTTACTGCACTAGGAAGGCCGCGGGATAGCGGGGAAAACTACGGATAGCGGGAGATGGTAGCTGCTAATAGGAGAGGCGCGCGGTATAGCGGTGGAAGAAACTACGGTAGCGGGAAGAGGTAGCTGGCACTACGGAGAGGCCCGCGGATAGCGGGGAAAACTACGGATACGCGGAGAGAGGTAGCTGCACTAGGAGAGGCCGCGATAGCGGGAAAAACACGGTAGGCGGGAGATGTAGCTGCACTAGGAAGGCCGCGGAATCACAACGGGGAAAACTACGGGTAGCTCGGAGACTGTACTGCAACGTTAGGAGAAGGCCGCGGATAGGCGGGGAAAACTACGGGTAGCCGGGAAGAGGGTAGCTGCACTAGGGAGAGGCCGCGGGATAGACGGGGAAAACATACGGATAGCGAGAGAGGTAGCTGCACTAGGGAGAGGCCAGACGGATAGCGGGGAAAACTACGATAGCGGGAGAGGTAGCTGCACTAGGGAAGAGGCCGCGATAGCGGGGAAAACTACGGATAGCGAGAGACGGTAGCTGCACTCAGGGAGTAGGCCGCGGATGCGGGGAAACTTACCGGATAGCGAGAGAGGTAGCTGGATACTAGGGAGAGCGCCGCGATAAGCGGGAAAACTACGGAGTCACGCGAGAGAGGCTAGCTGCACTAGGAGAGGCTGCGGATCAGCGGGGAAACTTACAGGATAGCGAGACGGGTACTGCACTAGGAGAGGGCCGCGGATAGCGGGGAAAACTACCGGATAACTTGGGAGAGGTAAGCGCACTAGGGAGAGGCCAGCGGATGAGCGGGGAAAACTATCGGTAGCGGGAGAAGGTAGCTGCACTAGGGAGAGCGCGGATAGCGGGGAAAAACTACGGGTAGCGAGAAGAGGTAGCTGACACTAGGAGAGCCCGGATGAGCGGGAAAACTACGGGTAGCGAGATGAGTAGCTGCACATAGGGAGGACCGCGGATAGCGGGGAAAACTACGGGTAGCGAGAGAGGTAGGCTGCACTAGGAGAGGCCGCGGATAGCGGGGAAAATTCTCTACGGTGCAAGAGAGGTAGCCTGCAAGCTAGGGAAGAGGCCGCGGATAGGCGGGGAAAGCAAAATAACGGGTAGCGAGAGAAGTAGCTGCCACTAGGGAGATGGCCTGCGATCAGCGGGGAAAACTAACGGGTAGCGTGAGAGAAGGCTAGCTGCACCCTAAGGAGAGGCCGCGGAATAGAGGGGAAAACTACGGATAACGGTAGAGGTAAGCTGAAGCTAGGGAGAGGCCGCGGATGAGGGCGGGGAAACTACGGGTAGCGAAAGAGGTAGCTGCACTACGGGAGAACCGGCGATAGCGGGGAAAACTAGCGGGTAGCGAGAGAGGTAGCTGCACTATGGGAGAGCCGCGGTTAGCGGGGAAAACTACGGGTAGCGAAGAGGCTACTGCACTGGGACGACGGCCGCGGATAGGCGGGCGAAACTACGGGTACGAGAGAGGTAGCTGGCAGCTAGGGAGAGGCCGCCGGATGCGGGGATAAACTAACGGGTAAAGCCTGAAGAGAGGTAGCTGCACTAGGAGAGGCCGCGATAAGCGGGGCGAATAATACTAACGGTAGCGGGAGAGGTAGCTGCACTAGGATGAGGCCGCTTGGAATAGCGGGGAAAACTACGGATAACGGGATAGTAGCTGAACTAGGGAGAGGCCGCGGATAGCGGGAAAACTACGGGTAGCGAGAGATGTAGCTGTACCTAGGGAAGAGGCCGGCGGATAGCGGAAAACTACGGATAAGACGGGAGAGTAGCTGAACTCCAGGGAGAAGGCCCGCGGATAGGCGGGAAAATAACGGTAGGCGAGAGATGTTTGCTGTACTGAAGAGAGGCCGCGATAGCGAGGGAAACTACGGGTACGGGAGAGGTAATGCTGAACTAGGGAGAGGGCTCGCGGCGGATAGCGGGGAAAACTAGCGGGTGAAGCGAGAGTGTAGCTGCCACTAGGCGAGAGGCCGCGATAGCGGGGGAAAACTACGGGTAAGCGGGGATGTAGCCTGCACTAGGGAGAGGCCGCTGGTAGTACGAGGAAAACTACGGATGAACGGAGAGGTATGCTGAACTAGGCGAGAGGCCGCGATAGCGGGGAAAAACTACGGGTAGCGGGGGAGATGTAGCTGCCACTAGGGAGAGGCCGCGGGTAGCGAGGAAAACTAATACGGATAACGGGAGAGGTAGCTGCACTAGGAGAGGCCGCGGATAGCGCGGGAAAACTACCGCGATATACGGAGAGGTAGCTGCACTAGGGAGAGGCCACGATAGCGGGGAGAAAAGCTACGGATAACGGGAGAGGTAGGCTGCACTAGGGAGAGGCCACGGATAGCGGGGAAAACTACGGATAACGGGAGAGGTACTGCACTAGGGAGAGGCCGCGGATAAGCGGGGAAAACTACGGGTAGCGGGAGATGTAGCTGCACTTAGGAGAGGCCGCGGATACGGGGAAAACTTACGGGTAGCGGGAGATGTAGCTGGCACTAGGGAGAGGCCGCGATAGCCGAGGGAAAACTACGGTAGCGGAGGGTAGCTTGAACTACGGAGAGGCCGTGCGGATAGCGGGGAAAACTACGGGTACGCGAAGAGGTATGCTGAACTCAGGGAGAGGGCCGCGGATAGCGGGGAACCTACCGGGTAGCGGGATGAAGTGTAGCTGAACTAGAGAGAGGCCGCGATAGCGGTTTTTGAAAACTACCGGATCAAGCGATGAGGATAGCTGGCAGCTAGGAGAGGCCGCGGATAGCAGGGGTAAACCTAACGGCTAGCTGAGAGAGGTAGCTGCACAGGGAGAGCCGCGGATTAGCGAGGAGGAAAACTACGGTAAGGCGGGAGAGGTATGCTGCACTAGGGACCCGCCATGGCNAGCAGCAGCAGCAGCAGCAGCAGCAGCAGCAGCAGCAGTAGCAGTGTCAGCAGCAGTGTCAGCATCCTCGACTCGGCCTCTCTTCCGCTCACGCCGGAAGCAGCAGCATCTCCAACCGCTAGCATCCTAGGTTACTATGGCGGCGGCGTCTCCAGGGACGCTGCAGTAATTAAGCTCTCTCAGCGACTCGACCAAATTAATTTAATGTTTCACGCTTCATAAAGTCTCCGGCTTATTGCCTTATTCCAGATAGCCGACTCTAGATGGATCTTCTCCGTTACGCCATCAGCCGAGCGTGGATGGGGAGGGGCGCGAGGGCAGGCAGCCCAGCGCCTCCCGCACTGAGCATGAAGCTAGCTAGCTAGATAGGGTGACCTAAGATAAAGAGGGAAGAGAGACAGTACAGCGAGGGAGGGAGGAAGATAGGGACGGAGAATGAGATGAATATAGTTAGAGAGTTTTATGTGTATGTGTGTGTGTGTGCGTGTGCGTGTGTATGTGTGTGTGTGTGTGTGTGTGTGTGTGTGTGTGTGTGTG
>NW_014582252.1:0-1628 GCF_000485595.1 Priapulus caudatus
AGTATGCGAGCGATCGAGGAGGAGGAGAGCTACCAACGGCAGCTGAGCCAAGAGGAAAGATGCGAGAGGGGAAGAGCGAGAGAGGGAGGGGCTGAGGGAGAGAGAAAGAGGGTAAGACAGTTAAGCCAAAGCTTGGAGGGAGCAAATGAGAAAGTGGCACAACTAAGCCGGAGGGTGGAGGAGCTAGAGGAGGAAAAAAAGATAAGGCAGTTGCGCGAAGATTTGGCCCTCAGTTCGTCAAATAGTGAAGGCGAAGGGGAACCGGAATAGCTAGCCGGGAGGATAGAAGGATAGATAGGCCCATGGACATAGAGATATAGCGGAGGGGCGAGAAGTCCCATATATATATATAGTACATAAATCAATAACCGGTATCCATCTAGTAGTCAGGGAACTGTGTATAACCAAGGCAATATATATTTTTTTTGTATATACATATATTTGTATATTAANCCTATTATCTACTTCTGATATATATATTAGCAGACTTCATCTACGATCATGAGAATTCATACAAGAGAGAAATCGTTTGAATGTGATCTATGAGATCATAGATGAGATCAATTCTTTCCGAAGCATTATCACTTAAACGAACACATGACTCGTAATCATAATGAGAAAGAAAAGCTACCAAAAGAAGTTTATAACAATGCTTTAATTTCACAAGTTTCTAAACACTAAGTTTCCGATGTACATTGAGTACATTGTATCAAAAAACTCGATTTTGATCAGAGTAAAAAAAATTCATGTCAAACGTCAAAGGATTGTCAAAATTCAAAAATGCTCATGTAGTTTTGCTCAGAATCGTGTGTCAATCCTCATTTCATTATCACGGTCATGCTTACACTATAGTAAGACACCTAGATAACTTTGATCACTATAACGTTACCATTGATTGTACAGCATGGGTGAGATAGTAGATAAGATATGTTTAATGGACAACTCGGTTAGTTTCAAGCAAATTAAATTAATTTATTCATCAAGTAATTGTTTTAGCTGTGTGATATTAGGGGGTAGACAGCGTTCAGGATTGTACGGCTATACTGTGTGATTTTATGCCCCGTTTTGTATTACAAAGCACAAGATGTAAGCACCTAATTACCTCTGCATATATCAAGGTACAAATCAATGGTGCATATGTCACAACCATATAAAAATTAAATCTTTATAGGACATGAGCACATGGGTAAGTCAGACGTCCCAAGTGTCCCGGTTTCACCGGGATCGTCCCGGTGAGACATATGCTGGTCCCGGTGTCCCGTTAAGAGTCCAGAAAGTCCCGGTCTTAACAGTTTTCAGCCATATTTTAAAATTTACATCAGTAAATTACTAAATTTGCCGTGGTTGTTGATGTACTTTGATTCCAGCGAACAATATAAAAGGCCACAAATGTCAAACACTTGTTTTTTTTGCATTTTCATTTTGAATTTGTATTTTATTTTACATGTATACTTTATAAAAAATGGTGGTGCGCCGCGACAAACACATGTCGCAGCCCGCCACAACTTTTTTCCTGTTTTTGCGCACCGCGAAAAAACGGCGATGAACCATTATCACAAGTGATCCCTTTCTTGGATTTTCCCAACTTGGGACCTCTGGCAGTGGACGCGAGACACGAGGACATAGAA
>NW_014582252.1:1638-3200 GCF_000485595.1 Priapulus caudatus
AAAGACTTGCGTTCATTTCACTCTGGGTTTTCCTGCTACTGCATCACCGTCCTACCTTCGCGGTAGGAGCGAAAAATGATCCCGCAACAAACAAATTCCACGTGCTAACCACAGCGCGTGGGAAAATCCAGTGTGGTCACCCCTAGTGCCACCACAATACTGTAAGTCGATTATCAAATGTTATACGATTTAAAACTAGAACGTTACAAAGCCAAAGGCCATTGACGGCAAAATCATGTAAAAAACACCCATATAGCACCAGGCGTACATACACAGGTACTGTAGGTTATAAATGCTATGTACTGACCATCACATCACAGCCACTAGCTATACAGCCTACTCTGCAAATGCAAAAAAATAATATTTCACAACTATGGCACACGTACAATTCTATTAAAGTGGGGGATCGTCGAGCGCAAATTGATCGTTTATAGGTGGCGCATCAATCTTATGCGCTTCTATTATATCACCAGAGCACGTATCTCATATATATCATATCATATATGATATATGTGCTCTGATATCACTAACGTAAAAAAGGCACATACGTAAATAGTGTATTCATATTTTCTTTTCAAATGAAACCATGTTTTGTCTCAACCCTGTAGAACATAAATATCGGCTCTACATCCCAAACTGGGCCACTCTAGTTACAGTTGCCTTTCTGGTAGTGAATACTAGTTTCAAGCCCTAGTCCCAAGTTCCCTTAGTTTATAAGTACTTTACGGCACCTATGGCTCCGAGTCCTGGTTTGACACCGGCAAATGGCCGCCTACCCTCAAACTCAAAGGTGCAGAACTCGACCATTTCGTACATCTCGTATCCAAGTGCTTTACAAATTTCCTGAAAAATAAAGGAAAACCAATTGATAAATACAATTTTTCAGCTGTTATAAACGACACAGTGAACGCACGATCCGTGGCATCTTCAGGCCTCCTCAATAAAAAAATATTGTGATATTACAGGACAATAATTTACTGATGAATTTAATACGAAATTTAATAATTTAATTCGATCGACGATCTGTCGATTGCCGATCGACCGAAGATCGACCTTTTTTTCTCTCTCGCTTTTCTTCCCTTTTCTGACTAATTTTCTCCCTTTTTCTCACTCTTTCCTCACTTTCTCTTTCTTTCTCTCTCTCTCGCGCGCGCGCTCACCTGCGTCACACGGTTGGTGTTGACAGTCAGCACAGCAGCATACCCGCCTCGCGCCGCCAGCCTCAACATCTCCTCCTCCATCAGACCGATCAGCCGCACGTTCTCCGCGAACCCGAGCGACACGTCGGTCGCCATGACGAAGCAATGCAGCGTGCGGCCCGGCGCGATGCCCCGCCGCGCGATCTCCCGTCTTGCGCTCGCCTCCCCCCGCACCAGCATCGCCTCGATCGGCGCCATCATGCCCAGGAACGCGGTTGGCGGCTCGTTCTCCAGATCGAAGTTAATCACGCCGGCGACGACGCGGCCGTTGCCGTCGACGACGACGAACGACTCCGGCGATCGCGTCGCCGCATCCAGGATCTCCTGCGTCATTATCTCGAGGAAGTGTCGGCGGTCGAGGCC
>NW_014582252.1:3943-7095 GCF_000485595.1 Priapulus caudatus
CCCGCTGAAACCAGCTCCGTTACACATCTACCTATATGATATACGTGCTCTGTATGTGAGAACGAAACGACGACCAAGTGCGTGCGAGAAAGAAACAACGACGACACGCATGCGAAAAAGTGCGGGCGACTTCGTTTTTCTTTTTGTTCCGGACGAGATTTTTTTCGTTTATTGACGTCGAGACAAATAGGTTTACAAGGTCATCAAATTAGAAGGTCAAACCGGGAAAAACGAAATATCTATTATAAATACTAGATGTGAATCTCTGAAACATAGATCATTGCCTACTCACCATATTATAGCTTTCCAAGTATAAGCAAAACAAGCAAGGAACGCTATATAGGTATGTATATGATAACTGTATGTTGGACTAGGTTCTTACAACAACTCTCTCTATATATTATATAGAAATGACGGCCATCGAAAAGATAGAAGGCAAGTTACGGCGTATAGCAAATGTATTTCAACATCTATGACACCACAGCTGAACTCTCTAGCACACTTACATGAGTATCCTTCCATGAGACTTAAACACAGGAGAGAACTAGACTAGACTGCCTTAAAAATCATGCCTTATAAAAAAACATTCTAAAAATCTGTACTTATTTAATATTAAAATAACCACATATGTGACGAGCTCCAGCAAAACCAGGATTAAGTAGGAAATGCTTTTGAGATAAAGCGTTCCGGGTAATAAGGGGCCCAGTCGGGGATAAGCGGTCAGGGGCCGGTCTGAAGGATGAAGGAAAAAAATGACCATAATAATCTAGAGATATCTGAACCTATATATCCGAATTAAATACGCACTTAGGAATTTATTTTTGTAAAAATCTCATTTTTGTCCAGGTAGGCCATTTTCAGCATTGACATGTGTGCATTACTCAAAACAATGACTTGCGACTTAGTCTGTATTATGCTGGAGTGGGTCACATATATAGAAGTAAACCACGTGTCCAGGAACTGAAAACATATGTGTTTTTCTCTCAATCTTTCTACAGACACCTGTACTGTTCTCATTAAAAACTGCTCTATTTTAACGCGCACCAAGCAACACGAGACACTGACACCACACGATCAATATATTGTTTTATCGGGTCTCTTCTAAACTACGTTATTCACGTGACGCCACAGCAAAGTTACACAGCAAAGTCAATGCACAATTCTTGCGATCTAACATATCGCGCACCACCACCGTGACAACCCGTCACGCGCCGTCGCAGCGACAACCCATCACACGCTGTCGCCATGACAACCCATCACGCGCCATCGCCGCGACAACCCGTCACACGGCATCGCCGCGACAACCCATCACGCACCATCGCACGCCGTCGCCACGACAACCCGTCACGCCGTACCTGGAAACTGCCTCGCCGCGTTCTCGATCTCGGCGAGATCGACGCGGTGACCGCGCACCTTCACCTGCGCATCCGTGCGGCCCTCGAAGACCAGCGAGCCGTCGTCGTCAACGCGCGCAAAATCGCCCGTGCGAAACAGCGCGCAGTACCCAGGCACGTCGCAGAACGAGTTCCGAAGGAAGCGGCGCGCGTTCTCCTCGGCGGCGCCGACGTAACCCGCGGCGACGCTGAGCCCCGCGACGTACATCTCTCCTCGCTCGCCGCGCGCGACCGCCGTCATGGCGTCATCGAGAAGGTAGACGATCGTGTTGTAGATCGGGCGGCCGATGGGAACGCCGCCGCCGACGCCGGGCGCGGATTCGAACGTCGCGTACGTCACGTCGCCCGTCACCTCCGTGCTGCCGTAGAAGTTGCAGATCGTGCGGCCGCTCGGGAATCGCACGAAGAACTCGCGGAGGAGTTCGGCGGAGAGCGTCTCCCCGCTGCAGACCCACAGCCGCAGCCGGGGCAACCGTGGCTTCCCCGTCCCCGCGGGAGGGAGGAACGCGAGCAGCATGCGCAGCAACGACGGCACGAGGACGAACCGCGTCACGCCGCGAGACTCGAGAACGTCGACGAGGGCGCGCGGGTCGCGGGTCGTCGCCGCGGCAACGACGACGACGGGCACGCCGCGCAGCAGCGCGCCGAAAACCTCCTGTAGGTGGTCGACGAACGTCGTCGACGTCTTGAAGCAGCCGATCTGGCCGTCCATCGCCGAGCGAAAGAGAAAACTTCGTCACAAAATGCCAGCAGAGCCGGTTCATGATGACCTTGTGCGGCAGACGCACGCCCTTCGGCCGCCCCTCGCTGCCGGACGTGTATAGCACGCAGGCGAGAAGCGGAGTGCGGTAGTCGTGCGGCAGACGCTCGTCGGGTTTCAGCGTCGCCCGCGGAAACGCCGTCGTCGTCGGCCGCCAGCTCGTCGTACGTACACGGGAGTCGGCGCTGCGAACTGGCGCTCCGCGTCGACGAGGGTGGCGTCGCGCCGGTCGGCGAGGATGCAGAGCGGGCGCGCGTCGTTGACGACGTACGCGATACGGGCGGCGGGGAACAACCCGGATCGACAGGGAGGTACGCCACGTCGATCTTCATCACCGCGAACAGCGCCACGACGAGACGCTCGCTAGGCGCCATGTCGACGACGACGACCTTGTCGCGCGACGCCGTCGCCGCGACGTCCGCGCACTCGCCGATCTTACCTGCCAGGCGGCGCGCGAGGCGGTTCGAGCGGCGGTCGAGCTCGCGGAACGTGACGCGCGCGCCGTCGCAGAACAGCGCGGTTCCGTCGAGGAATGCGTCGTCGCGTTGTTTGTCGGCAGAGGAGATGAGCGCGGCAAACATGTCATGGAGACGTTGGAACTCCGGAAGCGGTTCGCACTTGCCGCAGAGCTCGGTGGACGCGCGAGGAGGCCTGCTGCCATCGCGACGCGTGGTCCGTTCGCTCGGATATCTCGCCGCTTGTCTGTCGTGCAACTTCAATGTATGAGTTGAATAATTTCATCGGGATCTCTATAGTTGAAAGTAATACGTTCCCATGAAAATCAAAGTGTTATCTCAGTTTAGATCCAAAACAATGTTATACTCTATAATACGTTACTGACACTGACGAAACTTTGTCCATTCTCTCTATAGACTTCCTAGAGAAGTTGACAAGTTAATTAGACAAGCCTTCAGTTAGTTTAGAGACAAGCTTGTACTTCATTAACCACTACATTTTTTATTAGAAACGGCCAAGTTGGCAACCGGCAGTTAGGATGC
>NW_014582252.1:7137-8315 GCF_000485595.1 Priapulus caudatus
TCCCATTGCGCAATCATGCGTGTACGTGTCGCAAGCTCACTGTGTAATTAGATGGATGTCCGGACGCGTAGCCTATCGGCTCCTCGTCCAGAACCGGTCGCGTAGCCACGGCCTAAAGTTTTTCTCAGTTACTGAGTTAGATCCAAAACAAGTTATAAATACTTACACTGACGAAACTTTCGTCCATCTCTCTGATAGACTTCCTAAGACAAGTTGACAAGTTAGACAAGTTAGTTGTTTAGAGACAAGTTGTATTCATTAACCATCATTTTATTATTGAAACGGCCCAAGTGCCTGTGAACTTACCAGGAGAGAACGAGTTCTCCAATCTCAGCTCCAGGCCGCAGTCCCCGCAGTGAACCTTGAGCCGAACATAACCCGATAGAAACCGATAGAAACGAGCAGCCCTCTCAGTCTCAATCTCAATCACCTCTAATAATAATAATAATAATAATAATAATCTCTATAAAGAAAAATCCAACAAAATTAAACTAAAGAAATTTCGACCATGCTGAAAACATCTTTAAATAAATTGCATTTAATTGTTATGGAACTGTAATTAACTTGTAATCCGATATCTAATTAATTATTGTGACAGAGATTAATTCGCGTCCCTCAAATTGTGATCCATTGTGATCAAAGAGCCTATAAAATTATTAGAGCCTGTGATCCATATAATAGATATATAGAAGATATTCCAAATCTATGCTAAGTTTCCTGTCTGTCTGTCTGTCTGTCTGTCGGTCGATCGGTTGGTGTGTGTGCGTGCGTGCGTGCGTGCGTGCGTGTGGTGCGTGTGCGCGTGCGCGTGCGCGTGCGTGTGTGCGTGTGTGCGTGCGTGTGCGTGTGGGTGTGCGTGTACGTGCGTGTGCGTGTGAGCGCGCGCGCGCGTGTGTGTGTGTGTGCCTGTCTGTCTGTCTGTCTGTCTGTCTGCCTGCCTGTCTCTCTCGATCTCTCTCTGTACGTGCAGGGGCGGATCCAGGGGGGGAGGGGGTGCAGGGGGTGCGCCACCCCCCCCCCCCCTACAAAGTTTGAGTTGCCCTTTTTTCTGGCCAACAAAATTTTTTTTCTCCAATTTAAAAAAAAAAAATATAGATTTTTTAAGCAGAAAAAAATACTGAAAAAATAAGTTGATGTTTTCCGAGGAGTTTTTTAGGGGGGACGGGGGTCTGACCCGA
>NW_014582253.1:0-4013 GCF_000485595.1 Priapulus caudatus
GGGAGATATAGTGCTGGTAATAGTGCGTGTATAGTGGCTGTAATAGGTGCTGTATATAGTGGCTGTAATAGTGCTGGTAATAGGGCTGTAATAGTGGCTGTAATAGTCGCTGTAATATGCTTAAGTAGTGCTGTAATTAGTGGCTGTAATAGGTGCTGTTAAATAGTGCCGTAATAGGTGCTGTAATAGTGCCGTAATGAGTGTGCTGTAATAGGGGCTAGATAATATGGCGGCTCTGCATTAGGCTATAATAGGCGGCTAGCTGCAGAAGTACGAAAAGCTGCATCTAGTCTATAGAGCCCAGCGTGTACTGTCAGAGCGAGGGGCCCGCCACTCTAATTGTGTACTGTAGAGAGAAAGGTGGGTGAGAGAAGAGAGAGATAGAGTGGAGAAGCGAGGAGATAGAGAGAGAGAGAGAGAGAGAGAGAGAGAGAGAGGGAGAGAGAGAGAGAGGGTGGATGAGAGAGAGAGGAGAGAGAGAGAGAGCGAGATGAGAGAGAGAGAGAGATAGAGTGAGTGACGAGCGAGAGAGAGAAAGAGAGAGAAGGGTAGGATGAGAGAGAGAGGAGAGAAGAGAGGAGGAGAGAGAGTAGCGATGAGAGAAGAGAGAGGGAAGAGAGGTGGGATAGAGAGAGAGTAGAGAGAAGAGAGAGAGAGGAGAGAGACGAGAGAGAGAGCCGCCACGCGTGGTGCTGTAGAGAGAGAGAGAGAGAGAGGAGAGAGAGAGACGATGCGAGAGAGGCGAGAGAGACGAGAGAGTTGAGAGAGAGAGAGAGAGAGAGAGAGAGGGAGAGAGAGAGAGGGAGAGAGAGCGAGAGTAGATAGAAGAGAGAGAGAGAGAGAGGAGAGAGGAGAGAGAGAGAGCCGAGAGAGAGAGAAGAGAGAGAGAAAGCGAGAGAGAGCGAAGGCGAGAGAGATGAGATGAGAGAGAGAGAGTGAGAGAGAGAGAAGAGACGAGAAAGAAAGAGAGAGAGAGAGAGAGAGAAGAGAGAGAGACGAGACGAGAGACGAGAGAGAGATAGAGAAAGACGAGAGAGAAGAGAGAGGAGAGAGTAGAGAGAGCAGAGAAGAGAGATGAGAGAGAGAGAGGCCGCACGGCGTGTATGCTTAGGAGAAGTAATCACCACAGCAGCAGCGCGCGATAGATGTGCACGCGTACAGTGATTTGATTATTATCTACTGACGTCGCGACGAACTGTTTAAACAAACACGCCACACCACGCTCATACTTACTCCCAACAACAATCCACCGTCTCTGTCTCTCCTCTCTCTCACACACACACACCTCTCGCTCACACACTCTCCTCTCTCCTCTCACATCACACTCTCTTATCTCACACACCCACACAGACACTCTGCTCTCTCTTCTCTCTTCTCTCTCTCTCTTCTCCTCTCTCTCTCGTCTTCTCTTCCTCTGCTCGCTCCTCTCTCTCTCCTCTCTCTCTTGCACACACACGCTCTCTCGCGTCTGCTCTCCTTCTCTTCTCTCTCGCCGCTGATCTCTCTCACTACACACCGGTGGCACACACACACACACACACACACTCACACACACACACACACACGCAACCGGCACACACAGCACACACACACATTCACACATCACATCACACACAACAACACTACACACACACACAGCACACCACACATATATTATATTATATATTATATATATATATATTATATACACAACACATACACACACATGATCACACACATATACTAGTAGTATATTACAACATCACACATATATATATTATATATATATATATATATATTATTATTTATATATATAGTATATATATATATTAGAGAGCAGAGAGAGAGAGAGAAGGATAGGGGGGGGGGAGGTAAGAGAGAAGAGAGAGATAGAAAAAGAGAGAAGGTGGGGGTAGAGAGAGAAGAGAGAGACGGCGAGAGAGACAGAGAGACAGAGAGACAGAGAGAGAGAGAAGCTGAGCAGAAGAGAAAGAGAGATAGAGCGAGCGGCGCGAAGCTGAGATGAGAGAGAGAGAGAAGAGAGAGAGAGCGACGAGCGACGAGAGAGAGAAGAGAGATGAGAGAGAGAGAGAGAGAGAGAGACGAGAGGAGAGCGAAGAGAGATGTAGAGAGAGAGAGAGAGAGAGAGAGAGAGAGAGAGAAGAGGGATGTAGTGATGAAGATGTCGAATGAGAATTTGAGTGATCATGATGATTGATGATGAATGACGATGATTGATGATGAGATTAATAATCTCGCCTAAGCTCGTCGGTAACGCAGCGAGAGATGTTAAACCCCGGCCTCCTCAATCGCCCGCTCTCCTGTTACTCGAGAGAGAGAGAGAGAAGAGAGAGTGAGAGAGAGAGAGAGAGATACATAGAGTAGAGAAGAAAGAAGGACAAGGACAGACAGACAAGGAGCCAAGCGCGGGAGGAGAAGGATAGGATAGAGAGAGAAAAGAGAGAGACAGACAGACAAAGAGCAAGCGCGGGAGAGAGAAAGAGACAGAGAGGGGGAGAGAGAGCGAGAGATGATGATGATGATGATGACGATGATGATGATGATGATGATGATGATGATGAATTAATAATTGTAAGCTCGTCGTGTGACGCAGCGGGAATGTTAAACCCTCGCCTCTCAACCCGCTCTCCTGTTTACTCGAGCTTTATGCAGAATTTGCTGCGGTGGTCGTCAAACAAATGTTTTTACGTCGCTTAAGCCGCTGCTGGCGCGTTAATTTATCGTTCTAAAATCAATGTTTGGCGAAGAGAAAAAAAAGAGAGAGGAGACGTACGTCGCGGTAACTCGCGTGCCGGTGTGAGAGTGCAATAGAGGAGAAGCACAGCCTCTGCAGGATGTTTATATCATTATAGACACGTGGACAGCTTCCTAGGGGATGGGGATGTGTGTGCCGATAGAGTGGTAGATGCGCTGTGGATGGACAGACGGACGGAGCTGACGGACAGACAGACAGTGTAATCGCGTTGTTACGTAATCACAAGTGATGTTAATATGCCAGTCGCTGGTGCGCATGCGCGGTATTTAACAAAGGAGTTAAGCAAGAGAGAGAGAGAGAGAGGGAAGGGAGAGACGGAGACACACTCACACACACACACACAGAGAGAGAGAGAGAGAGAGAGAGAGAGAGAGAGAGAGAGAGGGGGGGCAAGAACATTTGAAGGAGCGAAGCAAAAAATAGAAGTATACGCGAGAAAGGAGCAACGAACGAGCAAACCTACAGTATTCACTACAATTATCATACTCGTGTCTTGTTCTTGTATTCACACACGGCACGCACGCACGCAATGTGCCCCACTGCACGCACGCACGCACGCTACTCCACACAAACATTCAACGCATACACACCACACGCCACGCACCACGCGACCACGCAACGACTACTAACACTGCACACACACACACACACACACACACACAGCCATCCGGCCAAGCACACATCACACACACCACACACGCACACGACGCAGCACGCACAGGCACAGGACGCAGCACACACACGCACTACAACACCACACGCACACGGCACACGCCACGCACACACACCCACACCTCACACACACACGCGCACACGCATCACACGGCACACGCGACGACGCACACCGCACACACACAGCACGCACAACGTCACACATCCACACGGCCCACACACGACACCTGCACCACCACAGCACAGACACACACACACATCACACGCACACTGTACTCCACGCGTAACTCGCTCTAACAGGCTCCCTCTAACAGGTTGGATCTAACAGACTAGCTCTATATAGCCGCGCTGGCTCGATTATGATCATATCGGTTTACTAAAATATGTGCGTCGCTCGTACGTCCTCGCCGCCAGCTGGTACGGTGCCGACGCCGACAAAGATGTGAGAAGATCGGTCGGTTCATCATCTCTTCCTCCTCCTCCCCTTCTCCCCTCCTCCTCTTCCTCCTCTTCTTCTTTCCCTCCATCTTGCCTCCTCCTCTTCTATCCTCCTCTTCCCCCTCAGCTCTCACTAGCCGGGCCTCCC
>NW_014582253.1:6628-8311 GCF_000485595.1 Priapulus caudatus
GTGTGTGTGTGTGTGTGTGTGTGGTGTGTGTGTGTGTGTGTGTGTGTGTGTGTGTGTGTGTGTGTCGCTGTCGGACCCCATTACGACTGGCAGATCGACATGTAAGATATGTATCCACTCTCTGTCGCCAGTTGCGTGCATGCCTGTCCGTTCACGCGTTCTCGCGTGTTTACCTGCAAACACACACAGTGGCGTGTGCGTGCGGGTTGTATTTGTGTTGCTTGTGTGTGTGGTGTGTGTGCGTATGCGCGTGTGTGCGTATGCGTGTGTGTGCATGTGCGCGTGCGTGCGTGCGGGTGTGTGCATTTGTTGTGGAACAGTTTCATCGCGATCAAACGATGGGAACGAATACGCATTTCGGCACGCTCCGAAACTGCGGAGCACACGTGACGCACTCGTGACGCACTCGTGACGCACTGACTCTCAGTATGTCAGCGTGAAATGTTCTAGATGGCCCGTTATATCATATTAAGATATTATATCGTAACATTATTATATCGACAACAACATCATCAAGTTTTATTTGTATTACTATTATGACGACATCGCAAGTTTTAATCAAGGCTCTAAATTCGCTGATTAATATATATACTCGCTCGAAGAAAGGTCGTCGGTGAACTTGCTGGGATTCTCCCAGCCTAGTGTGACACCTATCACATATACGCTGAATTCGGCGCGTGTGCAATTAATAACACCCTAGCCCAGCCATGGCTGTTTATTCACTGCACACACGCATACGCATACGCCAGACGATTTTTTCTACGGGTTCGCTCAGTTATTTAGTTTAGTGTAATTTAGTTTAGTTTAGTTTAGTTTAATTTTGTTTAGTTTAGTTTGATTTAGTTTAATTTTATTTGGTTTGGTTTGGTGTGGTGTGGTTTGCTTAGGTTTGGTTTGGTGTGGTTTGGTTTGGTGTGGTTTATTATAGTGCCCTAGACGTCAGTGTGGAAATCCCGTGCCCATGGATATTTTATAACGAGTCTTGCTCGTAAATGTACCCAGCATGTCCGACTTCGTCTGTCTATACATAACGATGAATATCTTCCTCGCTCGCTATTGCTGTTAACGACCACTTTACGATAACTGCTTAGCAATCAACTCGTTAAGATATATCTGCGAACCGCTGTGACATTTTTCTTATGGCATTTGTCACGTATAACAAACGTTTTGCATTTCAACGACGCGTGTGTTGCGTGAGAAATGTTTGTGTGTTGCCTAGGCAACGCACGCAGCAGATTGTCGTTAGGAGACAAATCTTTCCGAATGTATTCGAGTTCGGCTTTATAGTATTTTTGTTTCAAGGTCAGAGAGTCGACTGCGTGGGTTGCGCGCGCATCGTAACAAATGAGCATGACAATCTCGCGGATCAAACTGCGTGCACCTAGCGATCACGTGATTTCCAAAAAAAACAAGATGACATGTCTCCGCTAACTGCGTCGAAAGATGACAAAAACGTGTCGTATTACGATTACGAAACGCGCATGCGCAGTGGGCTCATCTAGTTATAGCTGTGATCGGATTTCCGCGTGAAAGGGAATATTCGGTAGAAATGGACTCAAAACAATTCGATAGCAACACAAATTCCCCAAATTTCTAACGTAATAATATATATATACTAGCTATTACCCGTCCTCCAGACGGGTTTGAGTGGGGTCTGATTTGAGGATGGCGGTTTAACCATTT
>NW_014582254.1:0-5425 GCF_000485595.1 Priapulus caudatus
ATATATATATATATATATATATATATATATATATATAGCGTTGAAGTATGATAAAATGGTTGTGCGTGTTTTTTTCATATGGGATCTCTGCATGCGACGAGCTTTATTCTTCTGCAGCAGTTTACTGACGCCACTATAGTAGGCGTAAAATGCGGGTTTCTGTTGCTATATATACTTGTCTACGTGAAATTCCCACTTACCAGTACCATTTCCACTACCGTGTTATATGTGGAACGTATGTAGAGAAAGTAAATAGGGTATGCGAAAAGTAAATAGGTTTTATATACCGTTATAAGTATATAAGTATAAGTATTCTATGTAATATAACCGTTATAAGTATATGAGTATAAGTAAGCATATAATTATGAGTTTAAGTATTGTAAGTATCATATACCGTTATAAGTATATGAGTTTAAGTATTATAAGTATCATATACCGTTATAAGTATATGAGTTTAAGTATTATAAGTATTATATACTGTTATAAGTATATAAGTATAAGTATGAGTATTATATACACGGCATATCTGTGTTTTCTACCACCCACGCACATCATTCACTCGATCGGAATCCGTCACGGGGGAGCTCGTTTTCTGCATACCCACGCGACACTCGACCTATCCATGGCCCACAGCTGGGTTTCTCGTGCCACTGTGTGTGGTGTGTGGTGTGTGGGGATGATTACTCGCGACAGCGGCATAATCATCGGGTCTTGATAAGATGCTATAGTGCTGACAGCGAATATTCCGTAGCTCGTCAGGCAGTAATGCACGCCTTTGTTGGCGGCGTAGCTGGCTGATGGCGCACGCATAGCCTCTAGGTCTCACCCTCATTGCCCGTTTAGACGTGCGCGCGACCCCGCGCTTTCTCTCTCTCTCTCCCTCTGAAACTTTCGTCAGTCATCAGTGGTCGAAAGCACAAGCACTCCCCCCCACCCCACCCGCAACAGAATATGCATTCCTTCCTTCATAAGCACTTCTTCCATTCGTAGCCAAGAGCTGCGTCAGCGCTGATCTACATCCCCTTAATATTCATCAGGTATAATATTGTGTAATTACGATTGCAGCCGGAGCCCGTGCGTGAGAATGTTGAGAAATACTATTATATACGCGATATCATTTCTCTCATGCGCCGTGTGATAGCGACGCGTTAATTTATTTGCTTAACCCACGTACACAATATATTATATATATTATTATTCAAATATATTTATTATATTAATTTATATTATATTATTATATGTATTTATATTTGTAGAATATTGTTCCCCTGCTTCCCTCGTTAAAATCTACGGCGCGTAACGTGAACGAAGATAAGTGAGACGCGTTTTTAATTGCTTTTGCGGCTGCGCATGCGCACTGTGCCGGAACTAACGCAGCCATCATGGCTGCGCATGCGCACCTGTGACGGAACTAATGCAGCCACTTGTCAGAGCCTGTTATTTCATCGTACACATCCGTTTAAAATACTACTTTAGTTTAATTGTTTTACACTATAGACGCCGCCACACATGGCCACACAGACACACAAGCTAAGAACGCGGCACGCACAAACACACGCCACAACACACGCACAAAACACACGCACAAACCACGCACAAACGCACGCACAAAACACCACGCACAAACACACACACAAGCAGCAGCAAGCTAGTAAAAGCCGTACTCACGACACGACCCGCACCACAAGCAGCGGCACCACCGCAACGCACCCGCCACCGCGCGCCGCCGCCACTGCCACTACTCACCCCGCGCACCACACCCACCACCCACACAACCACCACCAACCACAACCACTACCAGTACCACAATCCACCACACCACCACCCCACCAACCACACACCACTATCACCACCACCACCACATTATACCACTACACACCCGCCACTACCACCACACTTACCACCACCACGACCCCCATCACCAACCACCACAACCGCCGGCCCCACCACCACCAGTTACCACTGCCACAACTCCACCACCCACCACCACACTATCACCCACCACACCACCATTACCACTACACTTACACCGCCCTACCACCATCGACTAACACACACGACCCCCATCACCACACCACGCCGCCGCCGACGTACCACCACACCACCACCGCAGCAGCAGTAGCAGGCCAGCAGACGAGTAGCAGCCGTACGCAGCCAGCAGCAACCGAGCGCAGTCAGGATAGCAAGCAGTAACAGCAACAGCAGACAGCAGAGCATGCAAGCCAGTAACAGCAGCCAGCAGCAACAGCAACAGCAACAGCAGACCAGCAGCTAGTAGCAGCAGCAGCAACAGCAGCCAGCCAGCAGTAGCACGAACGCATCAGCAGTAGCAGCCGCCAGCAACAAACCAGCCCAGCAAGCAAGCAGTAGCAAGCAAGCAGCGAACCCAGCGAGCAGATGTAGCAGCAGCGACGCAGCAGCAAAGCCAGCCAGCCGAGGCAGCAGCCAGCAACAGCAGCAGCGAGTATGTAATAATAAAATCTATAATATCAGTCGCTGCCTCCACGTGTGTGTTTCCAACAGTGAATCGTGTGCGGAACACGCACGCCGGACGCTCCACACACATCACGCACGCCTAAACCGGTCGTGCAAATTTTACTCCAATTAATAGAGCGTTCGTAGTCATCTCAGCCTATATTTTACCGCACGTAATTTCGTCGCCTTACTCCGCTTTGCATATAACTCGTTAGCCTTGCATCTGTGTATATGGTGACACTGGCGCTGAAAGCGTCTGTAGAGTGACACAACGGCCACGCCGATGTGCCTTTACAGACAATCGCACTCGTACCGTGCTATCGAAAAGATCTGTACTGGCGGGCTGCTGTCGAGATCCTGAAACGCAACAGTCGAACTGATTTAAAGCGGCGTCGTGAGAATGTTTTATTTTCAAAGAGCCCGCCCTTCGGTGAAAGATTCACTTCGCCCCGTCCAGCGCGTTTTATCACCGGAGCTTCATTTTTCGTCATCGACGTGAATCATCGTTGCGATAGAAATTCAAGCGTTTGTGATTGCCCGCTTTACTCTCTGATCACGCCATATGTTTAATACAGCATATGTTCAATCGTACCTATTTAGTTATAATCAATATCTCGCTTCAACACATGTGCTGTTTCTTTTATATGTATTTAACTCTATACTACGTTACAGGCCATGAATTATATTACTTATACATTTAGTATACATTTATACTACTATTATATTATAGTATATATTATGACCACTCATGATATTACATACATACTACTATATACTTAATAGTATGATTACTGTATGCTAATTATGTCATTATATCCAGTGTACCGTAACGACATAAAGCGAACGCTGATTTTGCATAATTGCTATTAAAACTATTCGCTGCTGTGTATCATTTCGTGGTGTTTCTTTCTATATTGAAATTAATATTTTTAAAGTATAAGCTGATATATAGAGAAGACGTTAAAGCCCACTGACCAGTATGCGGGTTTTGATCGTTGTGTCTCAAGAAGAATCGCTGGGAGAATATTTATATAAGTGGCAATCTCTTATGGCTAATCTTAAACTCGATAATCGATTCATTGTAAACGTGGCAATTCTCATGGAACAGCAAAAAACTGGTCCGCCCTTACGTTTTACAATGATCCTCGCGGCGAGTTCCCGCATTTCCCTTAGTATAGAGATTTCGTGGTTTCCGTTTAGAAAGATATTCGTTCTCGTATCCGAAAATTGCCGAAAATCTTTTCTGCGGGCGTCGTTCGCCACATAGATGGCGCGGGTCGATGATTTCTCAGTTAGAACGGACATTAAGAATCGTCATCGCATTGCCTTTTCACAAGCGACTCGTGCAGGAAATCATTTAGGGGTTATTGCTGCATATGCAGCGTTTAGCCCAACAACCCCCGCATCAACTACATCTTCTTCACGCACCCGACATTAGATTCACCCGCCGCCAAACGATCTCGTATCAATATTCACTCTTCTATATAGACTCCGAATTTGAGGCTATAATATCTGTCTGCAGACAAATAGATCATTTTTCGTTGCGTCATAGCCTTGAACTTCCATGGCTTGCATGGTCTTTGCGGCTTATTAGAGTTGCATGCCATGACTGTTCAGGCCGCTATGCATGCGCGGAGCACGGCACGCAGCGCACGCTACGCCACCACGCACGCACCCGCACGCGCACACGCGTAATGTGTGGTCACCGTCAGCCAGATCTCTGGCCGCTGTTTATATTACCGTCAGCGACGCCTGTTTAAGCGACAAAGTTCACTCGCCGAGGCGGGCCGGCATGTCATGCTTTTACCGTTCTGGCGTCGTTCTCGATTTGAAATCGGGTACGCGTGCTGAAGTCTGTGCTGGTCCCTGATTGCAAAGATATAGTTTGGACACGTTGTTTTGCCGGGTTGCGCCGAGTTGTAGATAAACAACGGAGTTTTGCTGCCTGTCTTATTGCAATCTGTAACGTGCCTTTGAAGCACGCCTGCGTGATGTATAGTTCCAAACCCAGCCGTTTTATGTAATCGGATAATATAATTTTGCGTTAAACCTAAACCTGACAGAATTAGTTAGAATATGCGACAGAATGCGTGTTGGGAACTTTTGTCTGGAAAGGAAATTCAACCTCTCTCCTTTTTCTCTCATCTCTCTTTCCGCGCTCTGATGTCTCTCTCCCTATCTCTCTCACTCTCTCGTCGCTCTCGCTCTCTCTCTCTCCCGACTACTCTTCTTTCTCTCTCACTCTCTACTCATCTCTCTCTCTCCGTCTCTACTAATCTCTCTCTCCCTTTCCTCAGCTCTCTCTCTCTCTCTTTCTCTCTCTCTCTCCCTCTCTCTCTCTCTCTCTTTCTGTGTCTCTCGTCCCTATTCGATTACCCTTCTCTGAGTGGCTTTCTCTCGCTCTCTCTTTTCTAGCTTTCTCTCTCTTATCTCTCTCTCTCTCTCCCTGTCTCTCTTTTCTCTCTCTGTCTTCTCTCTCTCTCTTCTTGTTGTCATGCTCTTCTCCCTTCTTCTGGACAGCCAATGTCGTGCGGCGCTGCGTGCATCGTGCGTGAATAAATGCGCGTGCTGCCCCGCATCGTGTATGTGCGAGCCCGTGTGTGTTTCTATACATTTCAACATAATATCTAGCAAGCATTAATTCTAATTACTTCCTAATTACTATAAATAACGTGCCCTAGAAAAAATATCGCTTACAGACAGCCCCGCACATGAGATCACATGAGACAGATCCCGGGTGATACTCCATTAGGAGTGTTCCCAACTTTAATGTCATTATAATGTCCATTGAATAACAAGTATATATATATTATAATATATGCATGGTCGATGCCGTCATATATTAGTTGTCGGTTTAAGTGTCTCTCTAGGTTCAGGCTTAGGATTAGCGGTCTAGGGATTGATCAACATTAATCATTAATCTTAATGATATCAAGTTGGAACACTCCTG
>NW_014582254.1:5435-6997 GCF_000485595.1 Priapulus caudatus
TAATCATTAATCATTAATCATTAATGATATCAAAGTTGGGAACACTCCTAATGGAGCGTTAGCCCAGATCCCAGCACTGCTATATGTAACGTCATAGCCCGAGCTATTGGCTGCGATCAGCGAGCGGATTTTGACATATATATAACTCAACAATATCTCTCCTATGTTCTGCCTCCGTGTCCACGGCATCAACACTCGCCCAATTTGCATGCTCCGTCGCCATGGCGACGTAAAGCTAGTTATAGACATAGCATGGGACCGCAATACAAATCATCTTTAGCTCGGGGGGGTGCAAGGGAAAGTGGGTCCAGCACCTTCGCAGGTCCACATTCGGTCCCTCGCTGCATCGGGGGACACGTGTTTTCCATGTATAGTCGCCGGACTAATCACCTGTGGATCTAGTTACATTTCCATCCGAATTACAACTCGTATACCCATAGGTATTAGGATAAATATGCTGCGGTCGCAGTGAAGTGCATTTCAAATTATCATGCAACGGCTTCGAAGCGCATAGCGGAATCATCAATAATATAGTTGTACTCGCTCGCCGCAGAAGCGCACGCAATTTATTCGTGCGGATGACCCATTTGATTATGTGTATTAAACGCTCTCTGACAGCATTCAAGTGTTCATTTGCCGTAGACTGGGGATTGAGTCGCGCATACCGCTATGTGATTATCGTAAGAAATTGCAGCCTTCGCTGCTGCATAGATTATCTCAGCATGCAATATCTCATCGTTCACTGTCCGAGTGTAGCAATACACAAAACATTCACGCACGCACGCACGCACGCATGCACGCACGCACGAATATATATACATGTATACAATTATGTGTGTGATGTGTGATGTGTGTGTGTGTGTGTGTGTGTGTGTGTGTGTGTGTGTGTGTGTGTGTGTGTGTGTGTGTGTGTGTGNTCTCTCTCTCTCTCGCAACGCTAACTCGTCTATAGCGCGATATAACATGCATCGTGGCTTCCATTCATGCTTCCTCCGCCAAATAATTTTGGAACTGTTGGCGGCGAACTGTTTTCTATGGGCGGAGACATCAACCGCTGGATAGAAGCTTGGCCGCACTGGCGCGCAAAAACGGATTCGATATTTCGATGAATGGATTTCGAAGAAAGCGAAATTCTGGTAGCAAGTAAAAACTTCATAGTTGAGTTTATAGTTGCTTCTATCGTTTCATGTGACAAACTAACATTTTGAAGAAAACAATTTACGTTTTGCGATGCGCCGTGTAATCGAGGCCTACACACAGCGCCACCTGCAGGACGCTACAGACATTAATGCTGGACGAACACGGGTATCGGTTAAGACACACTGCCGACGGTGTCGTCGGAACGTCGCTCAGGATGACAACATTTTCATAATCCTGTTTTCGTCATTTGCTTCGTATTTACCAAACTCCTTAAAATAAAACTTCGCACCTTTTCCGTGGCATTTCATCTCATTTAGCGAACGAATCGAGCACTACGGGGTGAATTTTAGGCCAGAAAATATCGAAATATATATATATATATATATATATATATATATATATATATAGTAGTAGTAAGTAGT
>NW_014582254.1:7768-8302 GCF_000485595.1 Priapulus caudatus
GGTGTTATGTAGGTCTACATTGTCGCGGCCCAGATATTCACAGCGATTTACACCTGAATAAAGGGGAAAATTCCTACGAGACTAAGCTGTACACGAATACCGAAGTGGCTTTGGTGACGTAATAGAGCAGAAATTCATC
Organism: Priapulus caudatus; assembly: GCF_000485595.1. Taxonomy (NCBI): domain Eukaryota; kingdom Metazoa; phylum Priapulida; class Priapulimorpha; order Priapulimorphida; family Priapulidae; genus Priapulus; species Priapulus caudatus. The sequence goes on from NW_014582254.1 coordinate 7,908, forward strand.
TATTATGAATACATTATTATAAGCAGCGACATGAGATCAAACGCTCTGGCTTGACTTACCATGCAGTCGCGCGCCAATATTATTTGTTGGCGTGATACGGATTATATCACCCTCGCCGCACTCAATAGAGCAGGATTTCTGTTTGTCTCTCTCGCATTATTGTGCGCGAGCGCGAATTTCACACCAGCAGCACGAATAGCACAGTATTCGATCAAGACAGTATTATCGAAAATTTACTTCATTGAAATATAATTATATACACATTATTTAATTCAATCTTGCTTTATATTTTATATATATATTCTCTCCCCTTTCTTTTGCTCTTCCCTGCTGTCTCTCTCTCTCTCTCTCTCTCTCTCTCTTCTCTCTCTCTCCCTCTCTCTCTCTGTCTGCCT
>NW_014582255.1:0-575 GCF_000485595.1 Priapulus caudatus
GACATACACATGCAGATACAGAGAACACATAGTTCCAGAGAATACAGAAATACAAAGATACAGAGATACAAAGATACAGAGATACAGACATACACATGCAGATACAGAGAACACATAGTTCCAGAGAATACAGAGATACAAAGATACAGAGATACAAAGATACAGAGATACAGACATATACAGAGATACAAAGATACAGAGAACACAGAGATACAGAGATACAGAGATACAGAGAATACAGATACACTCCACACAGTGTGATGATATGCCGATATATCGCGTTATAACGGATTATTAAGTTCTCACACTGCGTGGAGTGTAAGATACAGAGATACAGACATACAGAGATACAAAGATACAAAGAACACAGAGTTACAGAGAACATAGAGATACAAAGATACAGAGAACACAGAGATACAAAGATTCAGAGATACAGACATACAGAGATACAGAGAACACAGAGATACAAAGATACACAGAGATACAACGATACAGAGAACACAGAGATACAAAGATTCAGAGATACAGACATACAGAGATACAGAGAACACAGAGATACAGAGAACACAGAGATA
>NW_014582255.1:1849-2691 GCF_000485595.1 Priapulus caudatus
CTGCTAGGATGGGGTGGGTTCGTAGGATGACTGCTAGGATGGGGCCGGGGTTCGCAGGATGACTGCTAGGATGGGTCATGGTTCTCAGGATGACTGCTAGGATGGGGCCGGGGTTCGCAGGATGACTGCTAGGATGGGTCATGGTTCTCAGGATAACTGCTAAGATGGGGTGGGTTCGTAGGATAACTGCTAGGATGGGTCAGGGTTCTCATGATGACTGCTAGGACGGGTCAGGGTTTGCAGGATGACTGCTAGGATGGGTCATGGTTCTCAGGATGACTGCTAGGATGGGGTGGGTTCGTAGGATGACTGCTAAGATGGGTCATGCTTCTCAGGATGACTGCTAGGATGAGGTGGGTTCGTAGTATGACTGCTAGGATGGGTCAGGATTTGCAGGATGACTGCTAGGATGGGTCATGGTTCTCAGGATGACTGCTAGGATGAGGTGGGTTCGTAGTATGACTGCTAGAATGGGGCCGGGGTTCGCAGCGCGTATGACCCGTTGTATGTTACGAAGACATATCTCTACATTAGTCTCTGACTTCTGCTTTCCCCACCCCTCTCCGCAGCTAACACGTATAGGGCGCGTCGTGGTGCTGGAGTTGTTGGTTACGACCCTTAATAGTCTACACGTGGCCTTTTTCTAGATATGTGACGTTGGTACGTGGGGAGCATGGAGGCTGCTTCACTCAGTAGCCGATGCGCCGCTTACTTTCGCGCGCACACGCACGGACTCACGCACACGCACGCACACACACGCAAACACACACACACACACACACACACACACACACACAACACACACACACACACACACACACACACACACACACACACACACA
>NW_014582255.1:2716-3652 GCF_000485595.1 Priapulus caudatus
TATATATTAGTTAAACTAATATAGATTGCTGGAGTGTTACACCAGACGCGAGTGTAAATAAAGCGGATAATTGCTTATATAATATAATATATATATATATATAAATATTATATAATATAATATATATATATATATATATGTATATATATTGGTGAAGCGCCACATCACACACGGAGTGCAGACGCCCCGCTCAGCCCTATAGCTCTAGCGCGCCTGCATTAATATCCTCAGGAATATTTTTTCTGCATGCATATAAAACAGCAATCGCAGCCGCCACCACCGCCACCAGCGCCACCACCGCCACCAGCGCCGCTGCCGCTGCCGCTGCCGCCACCGGTGACGCGTGATACGGCTCGTAAATTCGGTTTAATATTTGATAGAACATTCGCACTAATATCCATTAGCCCTCATCGCATAATGAAATGATTGGCGTCCGCGCGTCTCCGCTCCGTGGCAGCCGCCGTCAGTGACGCATGCGCGCGAAAAAGCGGCAGGCATAGCACGTAGTTTTTTTACACGCGCCGAACGCAATATTAGAGAGGTGATAAACCGCTCTGGAGCTCCGAGCGTCCTAAAGAACTCGTTGGATAAAGTGCGTAAAAAAATAATGTCGAATTAGATCGGATCCGGATAGGTTCGCTATAATAGATAGGATTGATAGGGGGCGCTTTCCTTCATCGCGATATCTTGTATTGTATTCGAAATTCGTATAGTGGGGGTCCTACGTGAATAGCAAACATATATTCACTCTTGCAGTGAAGTTTTCCTGAGACGAAATTCTCGACGAAATGATGAAATTCGATTAATTAAACCTAATATACGTGTACGACACTCCAAGCGCGTATACGCACACACGCGCACATACACACACGCACGCGCACGCGCGCACACACATTCAATCCAACACACACGCACACACACACACGCGCGCACTCA
>NW_014582255.1:3677-8300 GCF_000485595.1 Priapulus caudatus
TGAAACATTAAGAAACCGCCCCCCCAAGGCGCCGGCGGTAATGAAGATTGTTGTATTTCTCCTCCGGAGCGGAGGGGGTTGGTAATCGAGTCCGGCAGGCGGGGAGGTTTTATTTCCCTCGCGCGCCGGGTGGCGGGTAATACGATCGTTACTAGTATACTCAGTATATATATATATATATATATTATATAATAGATTGTAGGGCAAGGGCCGCGCACGTACGTACGATCGATTGGCACTCGAAGCAGGTGGCGACGAGCAGAGAGAGAGCAACGCGCGAGAAGAGAACGAGAGAGAGAGAGAAATGAGAGAGAGAGAGACAAGTGAATGAGAATGAGAGGCGAGAGAATGCAGAGAAGAGAGAGTGCGAGAGAGGGAGAGGAGAAATGACACAAAAGTGGAAGTAATATGACAAGAGAGAGAGAGAGACAGTGAAAGTTGAGAGACAGGGAGAAAGAGAAAGTTAAGAGAGAGAGACAGAGAGAGAGAGAAAGAGAGAGACGAGAAAGAGAGCGATACCATGTGAAAATATGAGAGGAGAGAGATCAGACAGTGAAAATAAGATAGAGAGACAAGAGAGAGAGAGAGAGGAAAGGCCACATCCCGGACGCCAGAAGGGAAGAGAGAGAGAGAGAGAGAGAGAGAGAGAGCGAGTTGAAACTATGCACAATAGATATTACTGGCGCTACTAAGAATCTCTCTGAGAAGAGACCAGATAACGCTTGGTCTTTATATATGCAGACGAGAGTTGCACACGAGAATATGATACACAAGTTGGTACTGAGTTACATATGGTAGTAAGGTCATGGCGCGACGGTTATGCGAGTCGAATATGTAAAACGGAGGTGTATATTTGAACAGAAGTAGATGTATACTGGTCTGAGTAAGATAATTGTGGTGAAGGCACAGAGGGCCGTATACCTATTGTTGTAGAAATATAGTCTCGTGTAAAATTAAATCTGAGGCGGAGTATTTCAACGCACAGCTGTGCACTCACATCTTTGAAGGGTCACATAAGAAATAACCCCATTAAAATAACGGGGTTCATAATCTAGTGTCCGTAGCACAAAGAGACGTAATAGCTGCTGCGCAGTTCTCAGTTAAGGGTGAGATAGGTGAGTCAGGAAGATGTAACTGTAGGTTCGTTATGTTGTATATTCGTGGGCTACTAATAACCAGCGGGCTCGTATAGGCTTGTTGTTGAATGTCACGGGCACGACTACATTGGTGTCTAAATGCTGACGAAATGATTCCACCGTTGCATAAACTCATGTGGAGGACTATAACATCACTGCGCTGATACAATGGGCGTAAATGGTCGATATGTAGGGGTATACGAGTGGTGTATACTTTGTTGTAATTGGTGGCGACAGGGCGTATACTTGTGGTAGCGATAGCTTGGTCGTCTAAATCTGACGCATATTTAGCCGTTATACATTTGGGTATACCTTGTGTAACACTTGGCGTTTGGTCGATACTGTAGGCCCGGTTATAACAGGGTGTAACTACTTGTTGTAATTGGTGGCAGGCAGGGCGTATACTTGGTGTAGGCGATAGCTTGGTGTCTAAATCTGACGATATTTCAAGCCGTTGATACATTGGGTATACTCTGGTGTAGGCATGGCGTATGGTCCGATATGTAGGGGTATACAGGGTGTATACTATGTTTGTCTATATTGGTGCAGCAGGGCGTATCGTTGGTGGTAGCGATACTTGTGTCTAAATCTGAACGATATTTCACCGCGTTTGATTACATTGGGTATCACTTATAGACTCGTAAGCGGACCACATCACAATTTGGTTTCGAATATGGACGTATTGCTCACGCGTGGGGTATAAAATCAGGTGTGAGATGAAAACTTCTGTACATTGTTACAAATTGGTGCACAAGGGCGTAGTACCTTGCCGTTGGATATTTCTTCAATGGAAATTGATCGCTGCCCCTCCCCCTTTCGTGGTACATCCTCCCAAACTTTCCTTCTCCAAAGGCGGCGAAAAACGGCCTCGGTGACAGAGCCGAAGGTTCCCATTTCAAGGTAGGTTCTTCTAGTAATACTAACCCGAGGGGAAAAATTGGCATAAATTATTGGGAACTTTGTTGTGCTAAACTTGCCCTTTGGACTTTTGTGTGTTTTTGTTGAATGGGATTCGTAGCTTTGTTAAAGTTGAAGGTTTTCGGGGTATTTTTGGGGGGAGGCTACACACAATGAATCACGTACACAATCGGGGACCGGGCGAGGGGCATAGAAAACGATACGATATTTAAAACTGCGAGTGGCGGCAAGCACGGCAGACGTTTACTTTTAGGTACAGTTAGTTAACGCGTATTAGTTACGACTTTTAGTAGTACGTACGCAGCTTGTAAGCGTAGTTAATTACCTTAGTAGCTACGGACGCAGTTGAAGCGAAGTAACTACGTAACGGCGTCGGAAGCGTGAGCGTCGGAGCGTAGTGAGATACGTTAAGTGTATTATAATGCGCAGTAGATACCGCGTAGTTAGTACTCGCAGTTCGTACGCATTTAGTTGAGCAGTTAGTACGCCTTAGTTACCAATTTAGTACGCTTTTAGTGTACGCAAGTTAGCGTAACGATTTAGAGCGTGATCAGCTGCTGCGAGCTGATTCCCGCCGACAAAGGGAGATGCATTAGAGCGAAATCGCCGCGACGGAATGATCACTTCTCAAGCGATCGTCCATTGAGGTCACTGATTCGATCGGCTGTGCTGTAACCTTAGAATTTCTAACTTCCAGTCGTTCGCCCGCAGACGAGCTGAAATACCCTCACGTCATTTCTTACCGTATTGGACGCAGACGCGCGTGTGCGTGCGCAGCTGTGTGGTATGTGGGTGTGCGTGTGTGTTGGTTTCGGCGCCTGTGGTGATGTGGGTGCGTGTGTGCGCGTGTGTGTGTGTGCGCGCGTTGTTGTGTGTGCGTGTGTGTCGTGCGCGCCTGTGTGTATGGGTGTGCGTGGTGGCGTGAGTGTGTGGTGGTGTGCGCGTTTGCGTAGTGATGTTATGTATGTGTGTGTGTTGTGTGTGTGTGTGTGTATATATGTGGTGTGCTGTGTGTGTGTGCTGGGTTGGTGTTTGTTGATTGAGTGCTGTGTGTGTGTGTGGTGTGTGTGTGTTGTGTGTGTGTGTGTGTTATGTGCCGTGTGTGGTGTCGGTGTGTATGGTTGTGCGTGCATGTTGATTGCGCACACACACAAACACACATACGCAAACGCGCGCACACACACACACACGCACACACGCACACACCCATACACACAGGCGCGCACACACACACACGCGCACACACGCACCCACCCATACACACAGGCGCGAACACACACACGCACACACACATACACACACGCGCGCACGCACACGCGTCTGCGTCAAATACGTAAGAAATGACGTGGGGTTCTCCTCGTCTGCGGGCGAAGACTGGAAGTAGAAATTCTAAGGTTAAGCACAGCCATCGAAAGTGACAATGACGATCGCTGAGAGGGATCATTCGGTCGCGCGATTTCGCTCTAATGCATCTGCCTTGTCGGGGGGAACTGACGTGCCAGCAGCGATCAAGGTCTAAAAGTAACTAACTGCGTAACTAAAAGCGTACTAACTGCGTAACTAAAAGCGTACTAACTGCGTAACTAAATGCGTACTAACTGCGCGTACCAACTACGCTTACTACTGCGCAACTTACTACACTTACGTACTTACTACGCTCCGACGCTACGCTCCGACGCTTACGTACTTACTACGCTTACAACTGCGTACGTACTACTAAAAGCGTACTTACTACGCTTACAACTGCGTACGTACTACTAAAAGCGTACTAACTACGCGTAACTAACTGCGTACCTAAAAGTAACGTCTGCGTGCTTGCCCGCCACTCCGTCTCAAATCATATCGTTTCTATGCTTCGCCGCGTCGATTGTGTAAGTATTCATTGTGTGTAGCTCCTTCAAAAATCAAAACTCACTTCAAAGTCGAATCATTCGATTCAAACGCGGGCACGTTTAGCCAGCTTCCAATTAATTTATGCAATTTTCCCGTCGGGTAGTATTACTAGAGAACTCCCTTGAAATGACTTCGGTGTCGATGCGTCGTCGCTTGAGAGGAAGCTGGAGATGGAGGGGAGGAGGTAGCGATCATCTAGATGAGAAATCAGGCGCTTGAATATGGATTCACGATTGTGGGCGGTCTAGATTTCTCTCTTTCTCTTTCTTACGTGTGTGTGTGTAATCGATGATGATAAAGACGTCGGCATTTGCGCGTGTAAACCAACACGACAGGTTATAGACGCTATAGAACAAGTATTCAACCCTTACCTATAGGCAACTGTTATAGGGCACGTGATAGTGAACACGTATATGGGGCTATTATTATGCTAGAAGCCGCGTTCGTGAACACCTATCGCAACTGATAATGGCTTACCATCTGTCGCATTCTATTCAAATAGTTTGTGAAAACGCATTCCTTTTAAACTTGTAGTTTTCTAACAGCCCCCTCAAAGCGCGCTTGCTTCTAGGCTTCTAGGAGTAATATCTATTTGCATAGTCTCCCAACTCGCTCTCTCTCTCTCTCTCTCTCTCTCTCTCTCTCTCTCTCTCTCTCTCTCTCTCTCTCTCACTCT
>NW_014582256.1:0-8296 GCF_000485595.1 Priapulus caudatus
CCACCACACACACACACACACACACACACACACACACACACACACACACACGCACGCACGCACGCACGCACGCACGCACGCACGCACGCACGCACGCACGCACGCACACACACATATAGTTTGCAATGAAATACAAACGGACAGACGTGAAGTCAGCCGGTGGGTGCTATTTATAGATACATTGATCACTATTTTCACGCAAAACATATATATCACGCAATTCCAAGCAATGGTAATGCATAAAATGATCATCGTGTTATGTACTATACATATATACTACACTATAAGGAAGAACAAATTGTAGAACAAACAAGACTGTATCATTGGCACGTGCACGTTTCGTTACTGCTAGATTCGTCAACAAATCTGCCACACAGTTCACTCCAGGCATTTACAAACCAGCGCTTGGGATTATTCCATTGATTCCACATTGACAGGAAGGGTTAACCTGATCGACGCCTCCATGTGTTTCCACAGCGCTTCTACACTGCTCTGCAGCAGTAGCACATTACTCACCAACCTTCCGCTACGTAATGAACTTCGTAACAAACGTTCGCTTTCGTACGTAAACGAGGGAGTAACAGTCCTCCACACATGCCGGCTTCAAATACAGTACTGGAACATACTCGATTCGCTTTTTCTTATCTTCCTCCGAAATATTGAAATTATGAATGAAAGGATGCCACATTATTTTCGCACGCAAGCAGCTTTGTATGTTAGCATTTTGTAAATTATTGGACGCATCTGTTTTGCTTCAGAGCATGACGCTTTAACAGTAGCAGTTGTTTCATCGTCAGTTATTCAATGTTTATAAGTCATGACAACAAAATACGCAGCAACTACTTAAGAATACCTTCTAGCTAATCCACGATGGTGGCAGGTCATGCGTGCCACGTGACGGGAGCCGGAGTCACAGAGATGCAAGACCTGGGCCGGCGGTACAGTCATAAAATATGTATTAATTTTGTTCAGAATCTGTTAATTAAACTGAGAGAATAGAACAGAAAGAGAAGAAAGAGAGATGACGAGCAAACAGAACGAGGTTGACGAGAGAGACGTCAAGAGAGTGATGAGAGGAGAGAGGAGGAGAGTAAGGAGATGAAGAACGAGAGACGCGAGAGAGGAGAGATGACGAGGAGAGAGAGAGAAACCCGATGAGCACGAGGAGCCGCGGCGCGCGATTCGCGGATGATTTGACGATGATTAAAATATAAATAATCTATTAGTAGAACATTATATATATAGTATATAGTATAAATGATTGCGCTTTAATTAATTGATTCCTCAGCCGTATCCCCTAGCTAACCGTGCATAATTACAGGTTATGAAATATACTTGGGTGGTGCGTGCTTTCCCATATTATCTGGTAGAAGGGCGAAGTGAGGTTGCATCCTATCTCGTATTTACTTGCTCTGTTAGAAGAATGCGCTGAAGCCAGGATTCCTGACACAGTTTCATGTTGACAATCTGTCTTTCTTATATACTTACTTTCTATCTTCAAAATTTTAAAAATGAAGAAAAGCTGACAAAGGCACAGTTCTTGTCGGCAAGGCCGTCGTGGAAGTTTCGCCACGACGGTAGAGCCATGAACGCACCAGCCACGTACTCAGCCAACACTGACACGATGCGGACGTGCTGTCTGTAGAAAATATAGTATTTTCGAGGCGCGATGCGCTATTTATACGGGCTCATACGCTCAAGGTGGATTGCGCATACCACAATTATCGCGAGTCGTGTGGGTCGGGGCGTGGCTAGGCTGGCTCCATAGAAACAGTCTGGGCGGTGTGTTCATCCGCTTCATATGAGATGACGATTAAACCTAGGTAACGGCACGAGAACTATAGTTGTCCGCTATATGCTACTCTTCACTGGGAGGGTAAAATTGCGATTCGAATATTTTATTATAGTTCGATCTACGGTCACCCGTCAAAATAAAAAAACTGATCATCTCGGGATATCATTATCTCGACTTGTTTAAAGGGTAAGGCTATCCAGGGATATATCTTTCCTGTCTTGTCCATGGGCTGTTCTGACGATAGAATCTGGCTTCTGTAATGGCGACTCAAATTTCAACAACATTTGTTTTATAAGATCGGCAGATACTGGGCATTGCGCGACACGCTCATCAAGGCGGCCTGCGCGTTCTCCTTTACTGTACTAACTTATGCGGAAACATTTATGAGTTATGGTCCAATTATCATTGTGTTATGAGGAAGAGCGTGAAGGACTCCTGTCTTTATAAAGATTTGTCAGATGGCATGCGTGTAGAGTTCTTGTCTATTATAGTCTTCCATGATCACACATTTGAGAGCGTACCACGTTGTCCGAAGATGCGCTAGACGATCTCGATGTTGACTAAATAGTGACTTATAGTATATGTCTTGTGCACACATCAGCAAAGGATGCACTGCGCTAGTTCGCAAGGGATTAGAGTGCGAAAGGCGACACGTCAGGCGACCTGTCGCCTCATAGGAAAATGAAGTAGATGCGACTGGAGAGATTCATTTAATTGCAGATGAGTAGGCATGCCTGATTAGCGCCGAATTGCCTTAAGCCAGAACAATGATATTGATTTCTTCTTCACATTTTGTTCAAGTGGTAGGACTTCGCTCTGTTACCCCGATATCCGGGCTCACTCTGATTTATCCATCCTATCACAATTTTACGGAGTAGAGTTTTAGGTGCCGCGCACATCAGTAGCAATCGTCCCTTAAAGCGAAGCTGTAGATCCGCTCGAGTTCGAGTGCGAAACTGTTAAGTGAACTCTCTTGTTATTCACTGCTCACATCAGAGTGGGTGTAACTTTCCCTATGATAAGCAGAAGCTAGTGTGAGTTGATTACGCTAGTAATATGCGCTACGCTTGATATCCAGGATGCTCTCATTATATCGTGTAGTGTACTGCCATCGCTATTCTCGCTCTGATGACATGGTCCCATGTACTTGGCGACGTTTGGAATATAGTATATGATCTGATATTGTACATGTAGTGACATAGTTGTGTGTAATAGTGTTGTTACTGGATAGTGTGGTCATGTGTCTGAGAATCGTTACCTAGCTGATGTATGGTGTATCTATATTGCAGTGGTAATAATCGATTTAAAGAGCAGTGGCACTCTCTTTCTGCGGCGGCTGCGGGAGAAATTTTGCCACCAATTTCTTTATTCAAAACGAAGGCATTCTCACGAGCGGCACGGTCCTAAACAGATGAGAAGGTAATTGCCCGAAAGTTAGTTATATTGTAGTTCTTCGCTTCGTCCCACGAAATTTTCTCCGTAGTGCTGTCGGGGCCGGGGCCGTTCCGGTATGAAAGTTAGTGAACCCATTACGTAGTTGCACATGTAGGCCACTACGATATACCTGTAGTTCATCTTACGGAGACGCAAAATACAAAATTCTCCTCTATGGCGTAATATCCTCAGGATAATCGCTGATTAGTTTATCAAAATCTATAAACTGCGTATCATGATCTAAAACCAACGAGTAGGTTCAGTGTGGATTATCCATAATAGAATGTAGGTTATATAGCTGATGAGTATGCTCGATCTGTCGTATTGTAGAATTTCGATTGGGCACCATGGTATGTATGTGTGTGATTGTTATATGATGTCCCTGTGCATGGATGTTGTGTGTAATGTGCTGTATTAGTGTGTTATAGTGTTATTTGATCTCTGCCTAGTTGTGTGTATGTGTAGCTCCGAAATGTACTGCAATGAGATGACGAGTATTGAAACAGCACCGCAGCCCGGCGGCAAAGCAATCTGAATAATGCCCAACTAGTTGTCGAATAATCTGGGATGTGTTATGTGAGAATGCTCGTGTTGTGTGCTATGCAGTGCTGAAATTATTGCTATACCTACCTTACCTCAAATCCACACATTATGTTGAAGTCACTAGTATAGGTTAACTTTGTAGATGTGACTATGTATCTAGCTGTCACATAAATTTAAGTATCTATCTTATGATTGAGCGATTGACTTCACTGCATGCAGATAATTACATAATAGTCTACGAATGTGCAAGTAATTGTAGATACCACCCATCACAACACTCCAAGTGAGGATAGCGGTTAGCAATAGAGCTTGCATCCCTATCCTTTTACTGCGGTAACCAATGACACTCATCACGAGTCGATATTCACTCGGGACACTCAGGGTTTGCTGGGTGCTGCTTATAGGGTATTGGCTGTTTTCTCGCAGACCTTAGAATCTATCCATACTGAGTTTATCCAAACACGCGAACTATTCTCCTAATTATCTGGACCTTACTATTCTAATATATTGGCTCGCACATTACTTACGTATCATTAACTAATTACTAACCTGTTAACAAAATTCGACAGTGACGAGCGGGCGAATTGACCTGAGCGGCCATTCTGTTGACCGTGACGTTGATCTTCGGTTAAATTGAAATGAATGCGAAAGCATATATTGTCAGATTATCAATAGACATTCGGTTGAGATGGGACGTCTCCTGCGTTTGTTGTTTCCGATCAGCTTAGCGGCATTCCGCGAAATCATGCCAATTGGTAGCGTCACTAGAGTCAACTGTAACAATGTGCCGCTCCAATGTGATATTACGATACGCTCGTAACTTGAATTTTTGTAACGCAGTTTCATTAGTTTAATTAAGGAGTATTGCGATACAAGTATAAGTAACTTCCTACATGATAGCAGTGAAAGGTTTCGTGCTGAGAATATACATACACAGCTGTTTGGGTACTGGAGTTCTCGTTTCGTACGAATACATAAGATTCGCTGTCAACCACAGCCCAAAAACGGGCGCCCAGAGTGATTTCATGGGCGATGGCATTCATCTCCGCCAGAGAATGAGATAGGGACACTTTGTAAGCCCTCATACTCTCGTTCGGAGTTTGCGCGTTACAATTATATGTATCTACTTACTAGCTATTAGCTCAATGGCATGCAGTAATGACGTCATAATGGCAATCCAGTGTACTCGGGTTATTAGGGCCATTGCTATGTTTTCCTTGTATAAACGACGTTAAGTGAGAAGGTGGCATTGAAACAGCCACACAGGCATCTATCGACGGAACGCCGTTAATTCGACCTGTGTTAAATTTGCTAATAAAACCTATAAATGCTAAATAAATACGTAACAATTTATTATTTCGATTACTAAATTATTGAATGCGCTTTGCTAATACTCTCCTTGCGGCATTTACAAATACTTGTATTAATTTACGCAAACGGAACACAGGCGGGAATCAGCTTATCCTTGTACAATCTCCCGACCAGTAAATAGCTTACTACTACGATCCATCGTGCAATACAGAACTAACCTGCAACCTCGAAGCCTCCCGTACCCTCTAATGTTTCCCTCATTAACCGCAGCTGCCACTGCGCAAGCTGCCATGTGACACTGACACTTCTCATATATATACACGTGTGCTACTCCCAATGCCCCAGGCAGTCCGGGCGCTAATATCGATGACTCGGCCTAGGTTGCCGGAGCAACGGTCTCCGATTCGCTTAAATGCCAGCAGATGTTTTAAGTTTTGAGCGTCACATAATTGGTCATAATAGAACAAGGCGTTAGGTATTCGCGGCGTTAGGGTGTAGCGCACTTCCTAGGGCCACTTGAGAGTTAGCGCGTTTTTGTCTAGAGTTAAGCGGTCTACGGTCTAAGAGTCTAAGGCGGGTTAAGATACTGCCAGGATTTAGGAAAACGAGAACCCGATGCCCTGCTGCGCGGGCATCACTAGACCACCAGGTGACTATATATAGCAGGTAGGATAAAGATGGATCGCAAAATTCCGGCTCGACGACTCGCTTTGATTTCACGACTTTCACAGGCACCGCATAACATCTCAACAGCTGCCTCTTTGTTTATTATGTCGCTCGAAGAAATACAGTGTTCACTTGATTATAAATAAGCATTGACTTCTTTTTCGCTCAAGCGAGCTAGAGTACTATAGCGCTCGACAAAAATTACACACAAAGAGCCTGACTAATTCTCGCGTATCACAGCGCAACCCTTGCCAGATAACGAACCGCTGCAAGTAGTTCTAGAGACCTTATAATAGATGGGACTCGACTTCTACCTTTCGATTAGCCCATTCGTGCAGTGACTAATGGCTAAGCCCGAGATGGGCCACGGCGAGGGCGGGTGCCAAGGTTCTCATGGGCTGAGACGGCGGCCGGGGCAGGGTGGCAGACTGCGTGTTGCAACTGCCCCTGCTACGAGCCTTGCCATGCGAGTGGAACGTTTGCAAAGCTAGCGGAAATTATCGCTGGCCGCGCGCGAAGACATAGAGGTCGCGTACGAAGCAGCGCCGCGAAGTTGCTTCCTGATTCTGACAGCCAATTTACCATTAACTGGAGCAACAGCGTTCCGAGAATCATTGGCATAGTTAACACACAATTCACTCAATAGCAACATTAAACAGTATCACATAATCTCATAATATACCTGTCAGTATAAAACACACACAGTTAAAACTCCACACAAAGAGAATTTTTGATTATACTAAGTTCACTTTCACGACTGTGGATTATCGGCCTCGTGACCACAGCTAGGCTTACGATGCCGAGCGAGACACTTATGTTTCTGCTAGATATATACGCAATCTACTGCTGATAGTACACTTTACTTGTATTTCTCGACGTGCTGAGAAAACGATTGGCGCTGTTGGATGTGTGTATTGTGCGCTAGTCGATTAAGATGTAAGACACACTCCATGCTCGAAAGCCATATCCTCGTTCATGGCTCCACTTCAGATACCATCTCTTGCGGCTCACTTTCCTTTGCCATGATAATTGCCTCGCTTCTGTTATATGCGGTACACTTACACACTTGCTCATACCTATTTGATACGTTAGTGTCAGTTGCTAGCACACTACCTGCTCAGTCGCGGTTGCGCGGCTCCTGGCGTCTCAATCCCTCGTTTGGATTAGTGCTTCCGTACGACAGTCCTACCTTCATTTCACTTCAGTAGGGCATCCTGCTTGCGCAGTCGGATCAACTTCCCGTAGTTCTCTAGTGCTCATCTGCACTTCCACAATAGTCGCATTTTCGGCCACTCCACTCGCAAATTTTTCACCACTTCACAGTACCACCTGATTCAGGTTCCATCCAGTCCCACGGTCCGATTCCCTTCAGATCTCCGGAATTCTCGCATCCACTCGCGATGCCAATTTACTATCATTTTAGGTGTGTGTGGTGATGAAAAAGCAGAGCTAAGTACATTCTCAACATTTTTGCATCTACGCTAATAGTTTATGTATGTTTGTGTTTATCAGACATAGAACTATTTTATGTGTGGTGATTAGTATTATAATAGATCGTAGTTTAGGAGGGGCTTACCTTTAGTGGCTACTTAGTTATTTTTTATTGTGATAGATTAGTCGTACTACCTCGTTCTCGTGTTATAGTGGCAATGTAAGCTTAGTAACTAGTAGTATGACCATATGCATAGATGGCACAATCATAGTTGTCATAATATGTTGCTTAGTGTTTTGGACCCCTAACTGTAGTAAGTATCTGTTGCGCTGATCAGGTGTTGTACAATTATAGGTGTGTTAGTGTTCTTCGTTATGTATGTGTGTTTAAACGTCGTATGATATTGTCGGTTGCTTCTTTTAGGTCTTCGTTCACCACTACATCTAAGGCCTACAGCAGGCGGTGGCCTACTTTAAAAAAGTCTGACTACACTCTCGCTGTTGTTTTATTGTCGTGTGTAAGGCCCTGACAATCAGGACTCCTCACCGGCACTGTGCGAAGCGGTTCTCAATAAAAATATAATAATCGTAAGACATGAAATAGTGTGTCTTACTACGATATCTGATTAATGTTTCTCTCACTCCATTTACTGGTTACTTAATTGGTTCTCACTCGCTCGCTGTACTGTCGTTCTTTTTCATTGAAATCCACTGAACATTGCGCCCGCGGGCTCAATAATCGTAATGTGTCTGCAATTGGCATTCGGGTCTCCGCAATCAGACCATAAATCAACTGATATGATATGCCGTAGATATGCTAATGTATGTTGTGGCATGGGCCCACGACTGGATCAGTATGCACAGATAGGACAACATTGGATGGAATCGGTATGAGAGCGAGGACATAGGATGTGAGGACATGGAGACATGGATGCGATCGTGCGAATATGTGATGCGGACGTCATTGGAGGCATTGGATGGCTATGGACTAAATGAGTTATCGGTGGTCAGTGGAGTGGCTCGAGCGCAGGATTGATGGTATATGAGATTTCAAATGGACCTTGGTATAAGAAGGCATGGCGAATTACATCATCACAGTGCTCCATCTTGGTATAG
>NW_014582257.1:0-1153 GCF_000485595.1 Priapulus caudatus
TCTTAATTATTGTTTTTAGTGGGATATTAAGTCATTTTCCTGGATCATTTAAAGTATAATGATACTTTTCCTATAATTTTACGTATTTTTGAGAAATAATATTTTTGTCACGTGACTTCAACATCCCATAATCAAAAACCTTTGGTGCAAAGATAAACCTCACCATAAACCTAACTAATAGTTGAAGAGATGACAGAATTACCTTGCAATCCGAACGAGATATGATTTTTTAAAGATTTAGTATAAATCAGCAAAATTTGCATAAATTACTGACTTTAAAGTCACGTGACCCGCTTAAGCTGCCGATCTGACAACGCTATCACATATTTTCTTGATCTACACACCAAGGGCTTTCCGAAAATGCATGGTAGCATTTGCCCCCCAACTTGGTAATGAAAAGTTGTTTGGCTCATAGACAGTCTGACTATAATAAGTACATGATGGGCACAGGTTGTGGTCCTCGCTCCATTCTCGTAAGGGTGTCGATTCCCAATGCACGCAATTATCTCGAGATAGCGTGCTTTGGCTATGTTGTCTAGTGAATCAAAGCACTTGTCCATACTACGTACACTTCAGACAGTGGGCAAATGTACATACACCAGATGTTATAAAATGCTGCGTTTGATAGCTATATGCAGTAAAATCGGTGAAATTTCTGAACACTCGCGATGTAAACAAACTCAAATCCATGAACATATATATGTGTTGCATTCAACCTGACCTGTGTAATCTCATTAAACTCTAGCGGAGCACCCCAACCCACGCTGATAAACCTGTCCCGAAAAATCGGGATCTACCTACTGCTAATTTCTATTGCAACTAGACAGAGGGCACTCACAGAGAGTGCATAACTCCGCCAGCATGTAACATGTATGTGTTACGAGCTGGCTGCTGCTGACTGACTCGCCTGCTGCTGACTCGCCTCTCGCTGGTGGCGGCTGCTGACTCGCTGGTGGTTGCTGGTGACTCACTCGCCTGCTGCTGACTTGCCGCTCGCTGACTCAACGCGCTATCGATCACACCACGCGGACTGGACACACACACACACACACACACACACACACACACACACACACACACACACACACGAGACTGATTACATTACCTCCCCTCCACTCCGTTACTCTGTTAACTCTGTGGGCGGAGGTAATAA
>NW_014582257.1:2175-3942 GCF_000485595.1 Priapulus caudatus
GGGTTAGGGTTAGGGTTAGGGTTAGGGTTAGGATTATTAATCATTAATCATTAATCATTAATGATATCAAAGTTGGGAACACTCCTAATGGAGCGTTAGCCGAGCTGCATGGTGAGTGTGGGAAGGGAGTTGTTAGTTATAGTCAGTCAATTGCTTCAATGGCTGTGTGCACGCCCCGCGCATTGGTCTATGTCAACAAAAACCTGCATTCTAATTTACCTGTGAGGGATGACTCACAGAACGTGTGCTGTACGTACCAAGGGCAGCAGCAGCAGCAGTGGTGCTGGTGGCTGTAAGACAGTAAGAAACGCACAGCACAGACTGATAGAGGTGTTAGACTATAGGCCGTCCTGTCCGTTCTTTCAGTCCTTGTGATCCCCTCCCCGGCAGAACATGAAAATCTTTTGTAAATAAAGAGGAAAATATGAAACAACAATTTTCATCTTATCCCACGTCTGAGGCCTGCGAGGTTTTTAGTAATTTGGTGGGAAAATTAGGAAATTCAGCTTATTATTCACCGACAACGCGTAGTAACATGACGTAGAATTGTCCAATTAGGTCCCGCGTTGCAACGCATGCGCTAAGAGTGAAGTAAATAATCCAATCGAAAGAGCCGTACTACGCTATGTTTGTACATATGCTAAGGACTCCAACATGACTGCGCCCACGGAGCCATTGAAAATACTGTGTTATTTCACAACTTATTGTCACAACCCCAGGTGTTTCTGGGTGTGAAATTTTACCTTTCAAAGATTTAACTTGGACCACGTTTCTACGCAGTGTTGCAATTTGGAATGATTTAGTGGGCAATCAAGCTCAAATTGCGAAAAATGTCATCCATTCTGATACTCATGGGATGGAGTCACTGCCGCTGGGCCGCTAGCCCGACCAGGCTGTGCGACGGATTGTCTATACTAACCCTAGCAATACCGTTTCTTGGAGCTACTGGGCCGCATGCCGTGCCCTTGGCCTTGCCACGAGATGGTGGATTTCACCGCAAATGCTACCAGTATTTTACAGATTCCACAAAGCAACAGCGGGGATTAGTTGCAAAGCAGAAACTGGAGGTTGCATCTGTTAATGTAACATATTAAAACGCTACATATGTAACTATCCGGGTGTATATTAGTTGCAAAGCAGAAACTGGAGGCTGCATCTGTTAATGGTACATACATATTAAAACGCTACCTATGTAACTCTAGGTGTACAACCCACTGACTTAAGTTAACTGCAGCAGGCCGAACGCGTAGACAAAGAGTAAGACTAGCTCTAGTAACTATGCTAGTGCCAAGTGGCTATAGCCAGTGGCAACTGTACGCGGGCTATATACTAGTTACTAGAGCTAGAGTAAGACTAAACTTAAGTTACGTACGTTATTATACAGTACACATTCTCTTAACATTTGTTATTATTATTATTATCTTTATCTCCCACCTTTATGTAAAAAATTACAAGCTTGATTTTCCCCTTGAAGCCTCATCCTAGTACTAGTAGTGCTGATAGGGTCTATGTCCCCCAGGGTACTATCGGAGGTAGCTCTAGTACTATAGACCGCGGATCGCTGCCGCAGGGCTATAGCACATTCTGCCATAAATGTAATCAAGAGCGGATAATACCTAGAGTGTACAACGGAAAAACGGGAAAATAGTGCTATTTCACGACTACATTATTCTACTTTGCCTGCGAGTCTAGAATAATTTCATGGTATTGCATTAAGCAGAATTCTTTGCTCTCTAAAGCAAGACCAACCGCTTGTCAATACGATAC
>NW_014582257.1:7150-8294 GCF_000485595.1 Priapulus caudatus
GCATTAGTCTAAATACTACAATATAATATTTTAGCTGGCAAAACTACATCTAAGTTAAGTACTATGGGGTTTTACCTTTAATTATAGAAACAGTAGTGAATAAAAACAAACCACAAGTAATATTTAACATTATGTAAACCAGGTACATTTTCAGAATTAAATGAGATGAGAAACACGATCAATTGTTAGATTGTTATCGAAAACCCTAAGCAAGTGAATTCTCATCGAGAAAATTATGTAACTGGCTAAGCCCATGAAGTACATTTAATTTAAATACAACAACAATAATGTATTTTAACTAAGTGAACACACGAAGTACATGTAATCAAGAGCTAATAATACCTGTATACCTGTATACCTGTATACCTGTATACCTGTATACCTGTATACCTGTAATAATATATGTAATCAAGAGCTAATAATATAGGTATTATTAGCTCTTGATGTAATTAAAATACTGCAGCAATGAGAGATTTCGACATGATAAAATACGATCGACAATCGTGGTAGCAAACATCAACATGCTTCAAACTCAAGCATGAACGATTAGCATATATCACGGGTTATAGACTATAGGCCGTCCTGTCCGTTCTTTCAGTCTTGTGATCCCCTCCCCGGCAGAACATGAAAATCTTTTGTAAATAAAGGGGAAAATATGAAACAACAATTTTCATCTTATCCCACGTCTGAGGCCTGCGAGGTTTTTAGTAATTTGGTGGGAAAATTAGGAAATTCAGCTTATTATTCACCGACAACGCGTAGTAACATGACGTAGAATTGTCCAATTAGGTCCCGCGTTGCAACGCATGCGCTAAGAGTGAAGTAAATAATCCAATCGAAAGAGCCGTACTACGCTATGTTTGTACATATGTTGTTACTAAGGACTCCAACATGACTGCGCCCACGGAGCCATTGAAAATACTGTGTTATTTCACAACTTATTGTCACAACCCCAGGTGTTTCTGGGTGTGAAATTACACCTTTCAAAGATTTAACTTGGACCACGTTTCTACGCAGTGTTGCAATTTGGAATGATTTAGTGGGCAATCAAGCTCAAATTGCGAAATCCATTCTGATACTCATGGGATGGAGTCACTGCCGCTGGGCCGCTAGCCCGACCAGGCTGTGCGACGGATTGTCTATA
>NW_014582258.1:0-2500 GCF_000485595.1 Priapulus caudatus
CTCTCTCTCTCTCTCTCTCTCTCTCTCTTTCTCTCCCTTCGCCCCTTTCTCTCTACCTCTCTCGCTCATCCATTTATCATCTTTTCTGTATTTAATTGTGAGAGAATAATAATAAATAATAATAATAATAATAATAATAAAAAAATAATAAATAAAAATTACAATAATAATAATAATAAATAAATAATAATACTAACAATAATAATAATAAATAATAATAACAATAATAATGACGTTTCATCGTCGTTTTCTCGGCTACCCCGTAAGCTCTAATATTCGATTGGTCACGTCTGGCTCGCGACGACAGCCCGCGTCCGCGCGTCACTAACGACGAGGTCACGTAAAGGTCACGTAAAGGTCACGCGGACGGGTCGCCGCTGACGTCTGCAGGGAGGTAGGCAGACGCGTCCGGCATGGCGAGAGATGTTCGTATCTGATGGCTGAAGCCTTGAATGTCACGGCGGCTCACGCACGCACGCACGCACGCACACGCACGAACACGCACGCACGCACGCACATACACACAGGAACGCGATAGATNCATGCACAAGCGAGCGTGCGTGTGCACATGTGCAAGCGAGCGTGCGTGCGTACATGTACAAGCGAGCGTGCGTGTGTACATATACAAGCGAGCGTGCGTGCGTACATGTACAAGCGAGCGTGCGGGTAGACATGTACAAGCGAGCGTGCGTGTGTACATGTACAAGCGAGCGTGCATGCGTACATGTACAAGCGAGCGTGCGTGTGTACATGTACAAGCGAGAGTGCGTGTGTACATGTACATGTACTAGCGAGCGTGCGTGTGTACACGTACATGTAAACGCGAGCGTGCGTGTGTACATGTAGATATACAAGGGGTAACACCCCAGTTGGCCTACTCCCATTTTGCCTACACCAATTTAGCCCATTTCGTCTACTCTCAGAATCGGCAATATTCCCATTTCGCCTACTCCCGTTTCGTCTACTCTCAGAATAAGTAATATAACAGTGTCAATTTGTGTTCTCATTATTTGTATGTATGTTTTCTTCTAGTTGCTGTAGTCTATGTATGCCAATCAAAACCATATTTTATTATTCATAAATGATTATTTAGTGAACAAACCGATCGTAGACGAAATGGGAATGGGGTAGATTTTGAGCGTAGACCGATTGGGAGTAGGCGAAATGGGTGTAGGTCAACTGGGAATTTTGCTGTAGGCGAAATGGGAATTTTGCCGTAGGCCAGCCGGGAATATACCTCTCCCACATCTCACAGTTGCTGTGCATTGATTGTTTAATTCGCATTGTTCGCTTGATTGTTCGCTTGATTGTTCGCTTGGACGCATTGTTCGTTTTTACAACTAGCATCTCGCAGCTCGCACAGCATAGAGAGGCGTGTTCTATTGTCCCTGCATCTTCCCACTGGCCCTCTCTCCCTCTACCCACTATTATTCTCGTGGTCTTCCTCTTCTCTTCTTTTCTACCGTTGTCTGGTCAGTGAGAGAGAGAGCGAGAGAGAGAGAGAAGAGAGAAGGAGAGAGGGCGAAGAGAGAGAGAGGAGACAACAGAGAAGAGAGAGAGAGAGAGAAAGGAGAGAGAGAGAGAGAGAGAAAGAGAGAGAGAGGAGAGAGAGAGAGAGAGAGAAGAGAAAGAGAGAAAGAGAGAGAGAGAGAGAGAGAGAGAGAGAGTAAGCGAGAAAGAGAGAGAGGGAGAAACAAGAAGAAACAGCGCAGAGGAGAGAAAAAGAGAGAGAGAGAGATGAGAGGGCGGCGTGAGAAGAGGAGAGCGAGGAGAGAGAGAGAAGAGTAAGCGAGAAGAGAGTATGAGAGAAACAGAGACAGAGGAAGAAGAGGGAGAGATGAAAGAGAAGAGAGAGAGAGAGAGAGAGAGAAGCGAGAAGAGAGAAGGTGAATAGGGCGAAAGAGAGAGGAAAGGTGAGAAGGTGGCTATGATTGTTTGGCGGCTTTGCTACATAATTAAGTGAGGGGGGGCGGCAAGCAAGCAGTAGCAATCAACAGCAGTAGTAACCACCAGCAGCAGCAGTAAAGTACCCGCAGGCAGCAGCCAGCACCAGCAGCAGGCAGCATGCACCACCACCAAGCGAGGCCGCACCACCACCACCACCAGCAGCAGGCACAGCAAGTAGCAGCAGCCAGGCAAGCAGCACCACCACCAGCAACAGCAGCAGCAGCAGGGCAGCACCAACGACACCACCACCACACCACCACCACAACCAGCACGCAGACCACTACCACCACCACAACACAGCCACCACCAGCCACCAGCAGCAGCACCACCACCACGCAGCAGCAGGGCCAAACAGCAGCAGCCGCAGCATAACAGCACCAGTATGCAGGGCAGCAGCAGGAACCACCACCAAACCACCACCACCACGACTTGACCACCAATCTCCAAGCAGAACCGCAGCAGCAGCAGCAGGGCGCTTCCGGTCAATAATGGAACACTGTGTTGAGATTACTATTTGCGTCATATACACATAACCGAATAACCTGATAACAGC
>NW_014582258.1:4598-7166 GCF_000485595.1 Priapulus caudatus
ACACACACACACACACACACACTCACACACACACACACGACACGACGCGCGCACACGCACACACGCACACACACACACACACACACACACACACACACACACACACACACACGCACACACACGCACGCACGCACGCGGCCTGATGGAATAATGAACTCGGGGGTGTGTGACGTCACCGGGTTCCCTGGCGGCGTGTGTGTGCGTGCGTCTGCTGTCCCTCTGATGTTACCGCGAGAATCTCCGACGCGTTGCCTCACGGATGTTCTCTTGTTTGAGAACAGCGGCCATTTTATGTTTATTTTATTTTATTTTTAACTTGTGATTCGAATCACCCCGCCCGGGTTAAAAAAGTATTAATTTATGTATTTCATGTTAGTTTTCGTCGTCGTGCTTAATTTATTATGTAAATTATGTAAATTAATTATTGTTAAATTAGTAATTAATGGATTTTATGCTCGTCGTCATTGTCGTCGTCGTCGTCGTCATCGTCATCGTCGTCGTCGTCATCGTCGTTGTACTCATGGTCGTTGTTGCTGTTGCCGCTGTTCGCAGGTGTGGTTCCAGAATCGTCGCGCAAAATGGCGGAAGAGCGAACGATTCGTGAAAGAGCACAAGGACAAAGATGGCGGCGGCAAAGGCCACCTGGTGGACGTGACGTCACACGAGAGCGGCGACGAAGACAGCCGCGCCACCTGTGGGTCGCCGGAAGAACTACGGTCGACGTCGCCGCACACCGAAGGCCGCGAGTCGCCGGAAGCCGTGCAGATGACGCCCCCTGGCGAGCAGCGGTCGCCCTATCAGCCGACCTCGCTTCTGCAGCCGATGCTCGGTGCGGTGACGTCATCGATGACTGCCACGCCCTCTATGATGACGGCTCCCATGATGCATCATCGCTTCCCACACCCGGCGTTTCAGTTTCCGTTCAGTGGTGAGTAACTTTTTAATAAATAAACTCTATATTACTATTTAATTAATCAATAGTAGGTCTCAGGGGAGAGATAGTGAATATAGAAATAAGTTCTGGATATAGAAATCAGTTAACCCTAACCCTAATCCTAGTCCTAACCCTAACCCTAACCCTAACCCTAACTCTAACGCTAACCCTAATCCTAACCCTAACCCTAACCCTAACCCTAATTCTAAAATAAAACAAAATTAGCAAAAAATAAAAAAATAAATAAGAGACAAAATTAGCCAATCAGAATCGTCCCCTAGCGGATCACTATCTCTCCCCTGTGCAAAATTCGTAACTTTTCAATAAATAAACTCTAAATTACAAAAATAATCAACGATTTATACATTCACGAAAGAAGAAACAAAATGGAGGAACTAATGATGAACGACTTAGGATCCATATTTTTAGGGAGAAAAAGTTTTGGAGGTAGAACTGTGTGCCGGCAGTGTATGACTGCTAATACTTTATAGCTTAAACGACTCTCGCTGTGTTTTATAAGTTATCCAGCCGTCATAGATTCAATAATTCGTCTCATCTTCCTTTCTCTCTCTCTCTCGTTCCTCTTCTCTCCTCTTCTTTCTCCCCCATTCTCCCTCTATATTCGTCTACACTCTCACTCTCTTTCCGCTTTCATCTCTCTTCCTTTCTTTCTTTCGAGTCCTTTCTCTCGCTTCCTCTTCGCTCTTTCACGAGACACATTTTTAGCACGAGACACGCTACCGTTGAGACACACTTGAGACTGATGTTTCTCTCTCTCTCTCTCTCTCTCTGTGTGTTTGTAGGGTTTGCGGCTCTCTGCAACTGCTGCCCCGGCAAGCCGCACTCGCTCGCAGCGCACGGATTCGACCCTCTCTTCTCGTCTGCCGCCGCGCACCATCGCTACCTCTTCCCACTGCCGCCCGACCCGGCTAAGTACTTCGGTCGCTCTGCCGACGCACCGCCGCCTCCACCTCCGCCGCACGCGCTTCTGCCGACGGTCACATCGCGCGGAAATCCGTCGTCGGCGACGTCGGCGACGGTGGCGCCCCCCGCGACGTCGACGCAGAATCCCGAAGTTGATCAGCAGAGGGCGCTGTCGTCGGTGGAGTATGCGGCGGTGGCAGCAGCGTCGCACGACCAGCGCAGCAGCAGCGTTGCCGACTTGCGCCGGAAGGCACGCGAGCACGCCGAGGCGCTCGGTGTGACGTCAGTTCCGGCGGACGTGACGAAGCACGAGGCGGCGACGGTTTCGTGAGAGCTGCTAGATGGCGCTGTAGGGTGTATCGGTGTCGCTGATAGGTGGAGCAAAGAATCCAGTTGTTGCGTGTTCGCTGTGTGCTTATGTGTTTTTACACAGCGACAACTTTGCCGACGAAATAACGATGGATTGATTTGTCTGATCTTGTTATTCTGTTTCTTCTTACTCTCTTCCTCCTCTTCCTCCTCTTCCTCCTCTTTCTCCTTCTCGTCCTACTCCTTCTCCTTCTTCCCTTCTTCTTCTTCTTCTTCTTCTTCTTCTTCTTCTTCTTCTCTCTGCTACAACTACTGCCTATTCACTACAACTACTGCTACTACTACCTACTGATACCTACGATACTACTAATACTACTACACTACTACTACTACTACTACTC
>NW_014582258.1:7264-7837 GCF_000485595.1 Priapulus caudatus
TATATATATATATATACACACAAGAGCTTATAATACTGTAATGTATGATGGAAATTACTTATAATTAATCATTTTCAATTATAATCTGCCGAGATGTTTATAGCTTCTCTGGAGATACGATGTTCGATGTCTATACGTAACGTTGTGCGTTAAATGGTCAGTCGTTTGCGCCCGCGAAGGGGTTATATAAATATATACGTGTTGCTATAACGATGTGCTAATAATATAATATATACGACTTGTGTTGATACATAGCGTAAGACACTGTTCTATTATTTATTCACCAGCTTCGCTCTTAGCGACGGATGATGATGCTTCCTTCATTTACATTTCTAATGTAAGAGTAATTATTATCTGCGATATGATGGCAAGACGGAAGACGGAAGACGGCGGAGTAGTTAGCGAACAATTATTTATTTAGAATATCAATTAAATTATCAATTTAAATTATCGTTTTTTATTTTTATCGTCGTATGTTGCAATTGATTTCCGTAATGTCCCTAATTAACGGAGTCGCCATTGTGTGTGTGTGTATATATATATATATGGTGTGTATGTGTGTGTGTGTGTGTG
>NW_014582258.1:8580-8832 GCF_000485595.1 Priapulus caudatus
GCTGCTGCTGCTGCTGCTGCTGCTGCTAGTGCTGCTGCTGCTGCTGTTGCTGTTGCTGCTGCTGCTGATGCTGCTGCTGCTAGTGCTGCTGCTGCTGCTGCTGCTGTTGCTGCTGCTGCTGCTGCTGCTAGTGCTGCTAGTGCTGCTGCTGCTGCTGCTGCTGCTGCTGTGCGCACGCGCGTGTATCTCTGTGTGTGTATATAGTCTCTCCTCCCTCTCGCTCTCTGTCACTTTCTCTCATTATAGACATAT
>NW_014582259.1:1298-2234 GCF_000485595.1 Priapulus caudatus
CCGTGAGCGGGCCGCGGCCGACGTTGAGTTGTCGTTGTAGTTGTTGTTGCGTCCCGCGCTGATGTGGAGGACGATAACCAGGACGCAGCGGCGTAGCGGGCCTTGGTGCCGGGGTGCAGCGCGGCGCGAATATACGCGACGCCCCACCTGTGCGGGTGTGCGTAACTGCGGCCGCGCGGAGCTTGTGGCCCATTTAGGAGGTCATTCGATGAATTTGCGGCCCGATGTGAGCGGAGCGGGTCGTTGCCGTCGTTTTATTGTGTTGTTGTTGTTGGTTGTTGTGTTGTGTTGTTGTTGTTGTTGTTGTTGTTGTGAGGTGTGCGGTGGCGTAACGTGCGGGCCGCGCGACGTTGTCCCGTTTTGTTGTTGTTGTTGTAGTTGTTGTTTCGTGTGCTTGTTGTTATGTGTTTGTTGTGTTGTGCGGTTCGTGTGCGTACGTCGGCCGCGGCGTCGCTTTGGGTTGTTGTTATTGTTGTTGTTGTTGTTGTTGTTGTTGTTGTTGTTGTTGTTGTTGTTGTGGGTGTGCGGTGTGCGTACGTGCGGCCGCGGCGTCGTTGCCGTTGTTGTTATTGTTGTTGTTGTTGTTGTTGTGCGCTGTGCGTGCGTGCAGGCCGCGCCGTCGTCATCGTTTCTTGTTGATGTTTGTTGTTGCTGTTGTTGTTGTTATTGTTGTTATCGTCGTCGTTGTGCGGTGTACGTGCAGGCCGTGTGGCGGCGTCGTGTGTTGTTGCTGTCGCTGCGGCTACACTGCGGCAAGCATCTAGCACGCGATAGCGGAGCATGCACGCGGCGTTCACACACACACACACACACACACACACACACACACACACACACACACACACACACACACACACACACACACACACACACACACACACACACACACACACACACACACACACACACACACGACACACACACACACACACACAC
>NW_014582260.1:0-8286 GCF_000485595.1 Priapulus caudatus
AAAACTATAGTGTTAAAAATACAATATATGTAAATGTATGTATGCAATGTATGAAACTGCTCGTTGGTTTAAGGATACTGTTAGGGTTACGGACGGTTAACACTGTAAAGGGCATTGCAACATAACTGCTCATCAAATTTAATCAAACTTATATCCATTACATAAGAGAGATGTCTCTCTACGCTGTTGATGAAATTTTCTTTTGAATTTATTTCTAATTATGTGACGGCAAAAATTGTCAATTTATACAAAAAAAGAGTGATTTTTTGTTATTTTTCAGAAACAGCAAAGAGCTGGGACCTAAAACGAAAAAAGGCTCCCTGGAATTTTTGTTAAAATGCTTTAATATAGGAAATAGGTTGAAAAGATGTACGCAAATTTGTAGTGATTTTCAAAACGCAACAATTTCGTAAACAAAGAGCCATAACTTATAAAATATAATATCAAAAAAAAAATCTGGGAAAATTTTTTCCTTTGATATGCTACCATTGAAACGTAACAAAAACGTTTGGAATCTAAGTTGTGAGTTTCGAGAAATAGCGTTTGAAAAATCAGCAACCTCAGCATTTTAACAATGGAGATATTAGCACTTTTCTAAATTTCCCATCATTGAACGCCTGTGTTAAGAATTGACTAATGCGGGGATTTCGAAATGTTTTGGAAGCTACACACATAATTTCTACGTATACATAGCTGCCCATGGGTCTGATCAATCAAATAAAGTGGGTATTGAAATTTCGACCGAAATTCACCTCCCAACCCTAACAGTATCCTTAAAATAATGTTCTGACGGGAGGGGTCCCCCAGAGTTGACCACACGATAATTTACGGCGGAAGATCTTGTGCCCTCTGTGGTTGGCTAGACTACCTTAGTGAGGTCGAAGCATTGAAGGGTGTTCTATAATGAGCTTCCAAGGATGACCAAGCTGTGGGCAAACCACCGATAGACGAGAGGGTAATAATTATTAATTTGAAGATTTGCCGCGCTCTCAGCTACTAGAAGCCGGATGTCGGAACTCGACTTCTAAGTTCATACGTGTAATTGAATTTGTCGTTCACTTTATTCTCAATGGAATGTGGTTAGGAAGTATCTAATATCTGGCGATCTTCTTGGCGATTAGCTTGTTGCAGCAAATCAACGGCTAATTGACAAATGACAAACGAAAACGTACCCCGCTTCCGAATTGGGATCTCTACAAAAATGTAGACTCGTACCAAAGTCATCTTCTAGACTATAACAAGACTGGCTCATTTCGTTAGTTGGGAGTGTGTGTACGTATGTATGTATGTATGTATGTATGTATGTATGTATGTATGTATGTATGTATGTATGTATGTAATGTATGTATGTATGTATGTATGTATGTTGTATGTATGTATGTATGTATGTATGTATGTATGTATGTATGTGTGTATGTGTGTATGTGTGTATGTGTGTATGTGTGTATGTGTGTATGTGTGTATGTGTGTATGTGTGTATGTGTGTATGTGTGTATGTGTGTATGTATGTATGTCTGTATGTATGTGTGTACGTGCATGCATGCGTGAGTGAGTGAGTGAGTGAGTGAGTGATACCCCCGTCACACCGGGTTGGCGTCCTTACTGCGCTGCTACGGCGACGGAAAATGGGCCCAGAGCGCGTCAAGGTCGCCATAAGCGTGGTATAAGCGTGGTGGAAACGCCAGACATCGTGCGTGGTCGCCATGGTCGCCAATGATCGCGCCGAGTCACAGCGTTTGTTTTGAGCATGTTCAAAACAAACGCCAAGGTTCGGCGATCTGACCTGGAACGCGGTGAAAACGCGGTGGGGTCGCCAAGGTCGTGAAACAAGCGCCGTAACATCTCCATAAACGTAGTACACGCGCAGTACATGCGTTGCAAAGACGCTGCGAAAATGGTAAAATTTTCAACGGAGAATTCATGTATCTGTCTCATCCGATCTGCCGATATGTTTCATGCCGATCTGTCTCGGCAGCGCTACGGCCTCGGCTGCTGGTAGACGCTTGTGTTCTTCGGCATCGTGTTTCTACTTCAGCAAACGCACAACTATACAGTTAAAATTTTCGAAAATCTGACACGCTTATATAGTCGGCCGTGAGAACGTGGTAGAAACGCCGTGAGGTCGCCGGCAGTCGACTCGCGATACAGTAGAAGACGCGTGTAAGAACCCCATGAGCGTGTGAGAGCGCCGCCGGGAACGCCGGTGATCGCCGTTGCTAAGCCCATAGATCTCAATAGAAACGCCATAAGCGCGGAGAGGTCGTGTGTGGTCGGGGGCGACGGCTCGTGAGTGCGCGGAGCATAACTTTGCAATCCTGTGCGGTTTTGTTTCTTTGAGTGTTGCGTCTCAAGTTTGTTGGGGGGATCTCTATCTCTGTCCGCTTGCGGGGCACACGACGCATTGCTAGGTGTGCGCAGTTTGCGGCCGGACCTTTTTGTAGCGTATTGATCTTTATCATCTCTGTGCGCGCCGTACGGAGATCAGCGGCGATCTGTAATGGGTCAGACGTCGGTGTGACGGGGGTATGAGTGAGTGAGTGAGTGAGTGAGTGAATAAGTGAGTGAGTGAGCGCGGGTGAGTGAGTGAGCGCGTGAGTAAAATAGGGCAGGGGAAAGTGAGTGAGATATAAACACAGGTAGACCGAGAGAGAGAGAGAGAGAGAAAGGAAGAGAACGAGAAGGGAGGAAAGAGCGAAAGATAGATGCCAAAGGCACTTATCACACGGCTATCATATATCATATTACGCCATATGACATCACATCCTGTTGATGTGCATTGTAGTTTACGCGTTAAACATTCTATGCTGCGTTGTTGGGTGCAGAAAGCATGATAAAATATGAGCAACAATTCGTTATTGCTGTAGCAACTTTACAGCGGTGGAGCAGCCTATATGGCCGCTGGTAATATAGGCATATAAGTCACGATGCAACTCTACATTGTTTACACAGGTTCCCACATTCATATGACTTTAATAACCAATACGACCTCTATGAGCCATACCGTTTACCGGAGAGGTTTTGCAAGGTTCTCTGATTCAATGGACTACCTAGTATGATTATAGTTTTAGTATATAGCCACAGCTCTCTGTGTCTATGTCTCTGTGTCTGTGTCTAATAGCCGGTGCGCTTTATGTGATCCGATATGTAACTGCTTGACTATGAAGTAAAGAAACTGACAAGACATTGACCGGGTCAAACACTCTCCACCATAGCATCCATGCAAATCAGGAGCCATAACATAACTGAATAGTAAGAGGACAAGGATTACCGGTTTAATTAGCTGGAATGCCTCTCTAATGCAGCGAGCGACGAGCATTAGCGTTAATTACACATTAAAGTTGCGTATATTTCCTTACGGGGAGAAAGCGAAAAGAGACATATGAAAAGTGGGAGTAGTCTTATAGTCTATTTCATGCCGTAGTGTATTGATAACATGAGGTGAATGCATTTACATGGCTCGCATGTGACGCTATTGTATCAAGTATCATGTATCATGTATCATCGTGTGTGATGCGTCTGACTGGGTGGCTGGAAGAAGTGGCAACATGAGCCGCGTTCACACGTAGCAAGAAATCCGGTATTTAGCGTTCACACGAGGCAAAATACGAGGCCCAAGAAATACGGTATCTAAACAGATCCGGTATTTCATGTAAATACGAGGCTTCCCAGACCCCGAATAATTTGCCGTGCTTGAGAAATACCGGATCTCTTGGACCGCGCATTTCCTCGTGTGAATGCTAAATACCGGATTTCTAAAGCCGCGTATTTTATAGACTGGTCCACGCTCGACAGTTCCAGTGTAACGCGAGTGGAACTGTCGAGCGCGGACTAGTCTACGTATTTTATTGGCAGTTGGTGCGCATTGCATTTTTTATTTCGCATTGTTTGCTTGATTGTTTAAAGCAGCTCGCAGCTCGCAAATACCGTATTTCTAGAACCGCGAATCAGCGTGTGAACGCTCGGCCGCGTATTTGTCTCAGATTCGGTATTTCGCAAATACCGTATCTCATAAATACGAGGTCTCGTGTGAACGAGGCTATGGTCCTTGGTTGGAACCTGAGAACACGACTTTTTGTACAATCATCTTTATTCATCATCATCATCATCATCATCATCATCATCAACATCATCATCAGCATCATCATCATTATTATCATCATCACCTTTGTTCATCATCTCGCATAATAAATGAAATTCAAAAGTTATTTAGGTATCACGAATTATTAGTATCTCGAGCAATTACAAAATTTAGTATAGTTGTTACGTTCATTGTCGTTAAACAGGAGTTTACAGTAAGTAGTAAACAGAAAATTGTAAACAATAGACTATAGGCGCGTTCACACACAAGAAAAAACCGCGCTGCTCTGCTCGCTAATAGCGGAGATAATAGTGAGCTAATAGTGTCGTTCGTTGTTCACACAGGTAAATATCTCGCTAATCGCCGCGGTGCAAATATCACGCCGCGGTGCAAATAAGCGAGCTGATTCCAAATTAGTCCAGTCGGAAGTGGTCTTATAAGGGTACACAGGATACGCCTGTATATGATTCATTAGGCGCGTTCACACACAAGAAAAAACCGCGCTGCTCAGCCCGCTAATAGCGGAGATAATAGTGAGCTAAGGCCTACAGTGTCGTTGTTCACAGTCAGGCCCGAATATTCTCGCGTAATCGCGCCGCGGTGCAAATTATTCACCGCCCGCAGGTGCCAAAAAATAAGCGCAAGCGCTGAATTCCACAATTAGCCCAGTCGGAAGTGTCTCTAGGAGCGCGCTATTTGGGCGCGCATTTAGTGAGCTAATTGCGTTCCACACTTGTAAAAACCGGGTTTCTTGCAGGCGCCGCAAGACTAAATAGCACTACGGCGCAACCCCGTATGTCCTTCCTTACTGAAGCTAGAACACTGCTTGGTACATATGAAGGTTATGTTGGAAGATCAATGTCTCCGGTCATATAGACACCTATACAAACTGCCGATGCTACTTGCATATGTGTAGGCATTTTCTGCCTTAGATCGGCCTAGATCTAGCTATATGTCCTTAGGCCAAAATCTACAAAAATCAAGAGAATATCTCTTCCTTTCAATGCCAACATAGAACTTCATTCGTGTGTCTAGACCCATGTTTTCGACGCCTACCAATGATCTGGCAATGGATTCAAACCCCTACCATCCTTCCGATTTGCCAGAAATCGCAATCTGGCGCCGATGCATGACCTCGAGTGCTCCCCGACCGGTCACATCCGTAAAATCACCCCTAGACGCTGACGTCAAACTGTTCGGACCGATAGAGACGTGATTATGATCGTTTAGACCCCATGTTCTTATAACACAAGGATTCCTCGTCTATAGAACTTATATATTTAACATATTATATATCTATGAAGCATGTTAAAATATTACTGCATGGGCGGCGCGCGGCGGGCGGGGACGGCGGATGCTAGATCATGGAAACATGATGAAACAACCAACACCATCAAACTAGCTTAACTATTCGCCTTACTTTGCTCGATGGTTGTGAAGTCATCTCCTGCTGCCCCGTCTGCTAGATCCTCTCCCCGTCCTTCTGGGGCTCCTTTATATCCTTCTTCAGCAGTCCATCCGTTGTGTCAGGTGAGTTACAACACATTTCCTCCTTCAGCCGAGCACATATGATACGCTGTGTACATGCAATCCATTTGCGGCCTCAACACTCCTGCTGGCAGGCATTCGCTCTGCTCCCGGCCAAGCTGCAGCAAGATCGCGTCCAGTGAGGTTTTTGTGGGCGGTAGGCTTCTTCTTTGACAGCAGCTTGGTAGCCACTTCATTCGTTTACAGTAACTGTCCGCGTATCCCATAGTTAGTGTAGTGCGACAGCAGGACGTCAGCCCTCTGCTCTGCATGCCTCCATAGCATGATTTGGAGATGTGCTCTCCCGGAACCTAGGGATCAGAGTTTGATGTCCTTTGGTCGGCAAAGGGCTGTCCAACCGGATTGATATCTTTTTCTTGCTGCATTACAATCTTCGTAGCGCTGGCAAGCATTCATTGACGTGCATTTCTCTGGCCGATATATAATGTAAGGAAAAGGCTTTGCAGTTGCCATCAGGTCACTGTCCAGTCGCATGCGCCTTTCCCAAGCTGAGTCTATCCACGCCCGAATATTGTCTGTTGAGCAGTCTCAGGGCGGTACACTTCCCTTTCCACTAGGCATAAGGACAGGCAGCTGTCAGCAGACCTGAGAGTGCGTGGCCATTCCCATCCTTTTCCTTGCATTTGACTGTGACCTCGAACGTTGGTGACAGGTGGCCATTGCGACGTGTCAAGCACGGACTCCACCCACTTTGTCCAAACTCTGAAACAACAGGCATGATATCCCATCCTTCCAGCACCGGCCACGAGCAAGGCACGAATACATCTGCCGGTCAGTAACTAAGGATGCCACAGTCCGCAGCTCCCATCGCCGAGCAGCAGCAAGGGCGTGTAGCTTGTATCGAGAGATACGTCTGCTTCATCATGATGCAGCAATACTCTTGGCTTGTCTGACACAAGTCAATGATTGCACCAGATTATGGTGTGCAGGAGTAGCTTGTGAGCAGCTGGGCCTGTGTTGTTCTTGTTTTTCATGATGGCAATCACGACCAAGCTAGTGGTGAGTTCAGAGTCAGTTGCGGATATGGGCATGGATCGCCTCCCCGGCTCTCTCTGCTCTCGTGATCCTTTGCACCGATACCTTCATGCCGACTCAAAGATGACATAAGTCGTCTGTCCCCTCTGTAGTTGATGAGGCAAGATTTCTTCTTCAGGCAAGATACCCACGTACGGCCGAGGATGGCGCAGACATTGTGGTAGAAGTAGGCTGAGAAGCCGTCCCCTCGCAGAGTGAGCCAAGAGGAAGAGGGTTCTTATGAGCCACGCCGAGATGTTAAATAGTGCTGACTTGATTTCCCGTTCGGATGAATCCATACTCGTCGATGGTGAAGGAGAAACAGGGCGACAGCTCATCATGAAGACAGCAGATCAACTCAATATTCGCTCTGCTGTCGCAACGATCGCCGGATAGCGGCGAATAGCGTTCGACAGTCATAGACAGGAATTTTTGTTTTTCCTTTAGCACTTTTTTGATATTGTACAACTGAACTTGGTGAGCGCAAGCCTAACAGTAATGTCATGGCATGCATGAAGCAGACATATTCTCATCAGCTCATTGGCTTTGTGCTGCATCGCGGGAGGGCATCGAACTGTGCGCATGCCTCGTGACGACACCGCAATAGTGTGGCTGCCGTGCAACATGCTTGCTGAAGAATCGGCGTATCACCTGCCATGTGCAGATAGAGCAAGTGGATGGATCCGTTGCTTGACCATCAATGCGCACGTCACCAAAAAAAAGGAGATAAAATGCAAGAAATCATTGGGAATCCGGCACGCACTGCTCAGGGCTGTTGACCACTGGGTGTCCTATCCTAATGGGAACAGGAAAGTCCACCTGAAAGTGCCACCAGCCCCGCAGGTATTGCTGGAGCTAAGACTCCAGTTCTGAGCGGACGAATCATTGCATGAGCCTGATGGCAACTGGCACAGCCTTCTTTCTCAGCATTTATATGGGCCTAGAAGAAAGGCACGGGTCAATGAATGCTTCAAGTACGAGATTGTAGTCGGCAACGCAAAAGAATCCTCCATCCCGCGGAAGTCCCTTCACCAACAGCCAGTCACCTAAGAGCTCGCCTATCCGGAGAGCACATCTACCAAATGATGCTATCGAAGGCTGGCAGACAAGGCTGACCCTTCTGGGCTGTCAATCACTAAGCTATGAACTGGGAAAGTCTACTGTAGAACGATGCAATGGTACCTAGCTGCTGTCAGGAAAGCGAACTCTACCGCCCAAAAAAGCCCCATGGGACGTCATTACGCTGGCGAGCTGCGCCGAGGCAGAGGAAACTGCCTGGCAGCAAGGCAGTGTGGTTGCTGCAGCAAATGGATTGTCATGTAGGCTGCAAGCTAGTAGTTTTGTGAAGGAGGAAAATGAGTTTGTAACCCACTGACACCACGGAGATGAATGGCTGAAGAAGGATAAAAGAGAGAAGACCCGAGAGAAGGTAGGATCTACGCAGATCTGGAGACGAACCTGATCGACAACGCAGTGAAGTCGAAGGCGAATAGTAAGAGGTTGATGTGTTGCGGTGTTGCCAGTCTAATGTATTCCATGATTCTAGCTGCATCATAATAGTGTACCATTTCATATTAACCTATAACCGTTAGACTGTGTAACAGTATAGCAAGTCGATAGACGGATGGGAATCACTTGGGTGGTAC
>NW_014582261.1:0-8283 GCF_000485595.1 Priapulus caudatus
ACGAAATTATTGTCACAGGGCAATATAGAGCCTATTCCAACTTCAGAATGGTTTTCACATATAACTGACAGGCCGGAGCGTTTGTTCTATTTGACAAGGCCAATCGCCGAGGAATAAGCGCAAGAATCATGCAATGCCACCGTTTGACCATCAAGGAGCTAACTGAAGGCAGCATAATCGGTATATAAGAGAAGGCTTCGCGATTGCATCTCTCTCTCTTGGCTCTCTGCTCTCTTGTGGTCCACTGGCCAGCGCTGCCGTGCTTATTAAGGCCGAGGCTCTTTACTGTGTGTCACGTCTTAACTTGTGTTTGAATCTATCCTATCGTATAGAGCCGAATCGCGGTGAGAATATGCAAGTGTTACTTTAAGTATGACCCTTAATTATCTTTGATTAAAATGCATTGGTTGAATGGCCGATGCATAAAGTAATTCCACGTACTCAGTTAGTAGTATACCAAATGTCTTGCCTTGTTCGCACCAGCAACACCAACAGATCAGGCGGTTCAGCTGAATTACTCCAAATGCCAAGTGCGATCTGTATCTTAGACCAGTAACGGCTCCAAGAAACGGTCAATAAATCAAGATGTGTTGACGTTATAGTCACACAGCCTGGTCGGGGCTATTTAGACGCGGTGGTAACGGGCGAAGGGTTATTGGCGACATAAGCATAAGGGGGGTCATTCTATCTCTATATACTTATCTGTAGTAGTAGTACATGCTATTATTATAATGACGCATGTTTAATGTATTTAGCTCATCTGACATAGTCCAAGATGCAGCTTGTAGAAATCGCATGATGCGTTCGTCCGTCGTGCGTCCGTGCGTCCACGCGCAACCGTTGGGCACGAAATCTTAAAAAGCCGCTCGACGTACGGTCACGATATTCGGTCACATCGGGGGGATTCGTAAAAAACGCAATAGATATTTAGGAATGTCGAAGGCTGGGAGAAGGTTCGAATATAGGTCAAAGGTCAAGAGGTGATAAAAGAAGGGGGAACATTGCACTTCCTAACTTAAGGTATACGGTGAGATAATAGCATAAATTGCGGCGAACAAATCTAAACGGCATCGACCTGGGCCGTAATAGTTAGGTAATTGTATAAGCATCGATGGTATGAAAAAGCACATCACTGAGTGCCGACGTAAATTGAGGTCACAGGTCAAAGTCAATGCGAGCACAGAGGGCAAGATGTTTCGAGCATTTTGTGAGGACAATGAGTCGCTGAACGGAGCGATTGACAATATTTTTGTTTTCAAGCGGTGACCCTAGCATTTTTATGAGCTTTATTGAGTCAAAGGACACAATGAAATGATGTCAGCTTTCTGAGCTGACAGCGAAGAGTAAGTGTCGTAATAACCTTTTGACCCTCAAAGGAGGGTTAAACATGGATTTTTGTGACTGTTAACAAAGGAGTGGAACTGCTTTTTGCTATTAGAAGCGCCGCTCGCACCCACCCTCCCCCGTTCCCCTCCCGCCCGGCCTATTTCCCGCCACCCTCCTCTACCCCACCCTTGACCCGCTACCTCCATCTGCGATAGTGGGCGTGTTCTAACAATGATTGTGTAACGCACTACGTGTCCTGCATATCTTTCGCCTCAACAAATGTGGTACTAACGTCACGACTGAATTTTAGTTTATAATCGTTAGCGGCAACAGTACTCAGATGAGGCCCGAGACGCTCTGCGGCTCTTGTTATAGTTATTGTCGTCCATCATGTTAGGCCTTTCCTATTAGTTGTTAGCCGTTTTAGTCGGCCAGCTGGAGGAAGACTACACTTTAGGCGCGCCGTGACTTAGCTATAAGTCTATCCACAAGTATAGCAGCCACTGCCGCATAGCTACAAACTGCCTAGTCCAACTTCCGCCCAGTAATGATAGTAATGTATAACACGCGATAAGACTAAGGCTATAGACTCGGGGCTATAGACCTCCAGGGCCTAGTTACGACTAGGTGCGCGAATAGACTAGAAGCTTATAATCCTATATGCTAGATTCGAAATAAACATATACCATGTCATAGCCATAGGGAGATGTTTCGTGTTGATAAAACATTGACGCTCATATGCGCACACATGCCAGTTTAATCGGTTGGCAAGCAAGCAGATGGCGTGATACTTGTTCGATACAAGCACACGGCACGCACGTGTACTACAGCGACGGCACGCACACCTCATCGCCCGCAAACGTGGTACGTAGCACACGCACGTGTACGTGCACCACGCCGACGTGTAGCGTGCACACGCCACGCCACGCACGGCACGGCAGCGTCTAGCGTGCACATGCAAGAGCACGCGCCACAGCAACTGCACGCACAGAGCACGCACGGCACGTGTACGTGCACACACAGCGGAACGGACGAGACGCAGCGCAACGGCACGTACGTGTACCGTGCAGCACAGCACGCACACAGCACTACATGCACGCCGTGATAAGTGCACACGCGCCGGCAACGCACGCACCGTGCAGCCACGCACAGCACGCACAGCACGCACTGACGCACACACGAACGCACGCAGCACGGCACACTAGCACGCACGCACGGCAACGACACACGAACGTGATACCTGCAGCAACGGCGCGCACACACGCCACGCAGAGGCACCGCACGTGTACGTGCACACGCACGTGCAGGACCACAATGCATGGCACGTGCTACGTGGCACACGCACCGGCATGCACGCACGTGTTAGGTACACATGCACGCCCGCACGCATGCGCATGCACGAGCACGGTAGTACCGTGCACACGTCAACGTACACGCGAGCGCAGCGCACGCCGTCTACGTGCACACGCGATGCGGATCACGTACGCCGCAAGCACGCATGGTGTACAGTCACTATAGCAGGGATACGTCCGACGCGTCGCACGTGTAAGCATCCAACGCACGGCACTTGGTATTCGCACACGCACTTGCGCGATGCACACACGTGTACTGCAACACGCACGCACGCAAGCGCATCACGCAGGTGTACGTGCACACGGCACGGTGCACGCACGAGTATAATGGTGGCATACGTTGCACACGTTTGTGACGTTGCATAATTTCGTGCCTAAACAATACTCTGCTCAACACAGGGGCTATGTCTCCGAGTGACATGCCTTAACCTGGAACATAGGCTGGTTCACCACAAATACAAGTTATTTTTCAGTTTATACAGAAAGAGGAATATACAACAAGAATATACTACAATACTCTTCGCTTAGGTTACCTACACGCTTGGAGTAATCTTAGGTACGTACAAAATCAGGCATGGTCGGGGGCTGTCTAGAACGCATAGTGAGGGACAACACTCAGCCGTCTAGACAATCGAACACCACATGCTATCTGACAGAATCCTGCCATAACAGAGCAATGCGTACAATTTCACTTAAAGCCGTTATTACGAGTTTTGCTCAGAAGCGCTCAACCTCCAAAAAAATAGCGAAATATAGTCTCACCTCACAGCGTATATATCACTGATTACACCAGCATTAAAAACACTAAGATTTTATGCAGTTTAGTTATAGCATAGAAAATTGGATATGAACAAATCGTAACAGCAATGCATTTTATTGTGTCGCGATAATGGCAGAATTGGTAATCTTGTAAATTGTCGGTGATGAATTGAAAACAACTGCATTTGAGAGAGACTGAACTATGTCTATGGCAGATAGGCTGCGGCGCTACTAGCTAGTCCAAGACTACCGGCTTCAATATTACAGCACACGATTGTTTACCAAACTAGTTAAAAAATTGCATGTTTTTGGTGAATACGAAGGTTCTAGACGTTTTATCGTTACTCTAGACGAGTTGCCTACTACTTAAGCAATAACGGTAGGTATCATGGAAGTGGTGAAAACACTAGAAAACTTTCGTAATAATTACTTTAACAAAGGCTAGAGGCTCGGAACTGTTTCACATACAAGAGCGGTATCGCTGCCGAAATGCATAAAACATAAAAGTGTAACATTAACAGTTCTCGCAGCATTCATAACGACGCACGGTGTCCGGAGAAACTTGTCGCTGGAGTTTGGGTTGGTGTAGGCTTGGTTGCTAAACACCTCGGGACTTGGGAATGCTCCGTCCGCAGCACGAGTCATCAGCAGCCGTGGTTGACCCTCAGCCGCCTAGCGTGTCCGGTGGAGATCGACGACGAGACACTGTTGATAAACGGATAATATACGCGGTTGAAGTCAACATATTGAGCAACAGTATATGTACGCACATTCCGAGTCCCAGTCCATAGCCTCCGAGGCCACGGCCGAGTCTGCACCACCCGAGTCTGAGTCTGAGTACACACCACCCGAGTCTGATTCTGAGTCTAGCTTTGATAAAAAATATTAAGGGGGTGCAGACCGACAAGGCCGCCCACTTCAATGAAATAGCTGGTAAAAAAAAAATAGGTGGCGTTGTGCCTCCTGCCCCCTGGATCTGTCATTGTTGATCAATAACTCACTCAAAGAAAGTCACAATAACTGAATATTTTTACAAACAATGTGAAATTATTTGAATACATTTGTCTGTTCCTTTATCTGTGGTAGTAAGGGTAGCACAGGGTATTTTCCACACAGTTCCACAGCAGAGCTCAATAAATGAATTCGCTGAGCGCAATGTATGGGTAAAACAATTTTAACAAAATATCAGCACACAGTGGTAGTTAGATAAAGTATGTTGAAAACTATATGACTGAAAACATGATCCACACAGAGTATACAGGGGGAGAGTAATGATCTGCATAACATCAAGAGCTAATAAGGTATTATTAGCTCTTGATAACATCGCTACACTGTGACTGTGTGTTAGTACTGTACTTTACATGTCATAAGCATAGAACATGAACTACCTCTCAAATGGTTTTGTGGAACTGTGCAGTTATTATCATACCTTTCAGGGTCCTTTGAAAAACGATGAAAGTGAACATTGTTTGTTCCTGACCATTGATTGTTACAATTAAATGAAGAACAGTAGGCACCTCTATGCTTGCTCTGCTACAGTGCCATGATGGCTGGACTTCTCACCATAGACATGGCTCACCGGTAATACGTCGGCACCGGTAACATGGCGTCGCAGGAACATATGGCTTCACATGGGACGCATGCCTCCTGGATCCGTCATTGTTGATCAAGAACTCACTAAAAGAAAGTCACAATAACTGGATATTTTTACAAACCATATGAAATTATTTGTATACATTTGTACAGAAGATCCTTCATCTGTGGTAGTAAGGGTAGCGCAGGGTATTTTCTACACAGTACCGCAGCGGAGCTCAATAAATGAATTCGCTGAGCGCAATGTATGGGTAAAACAATTTAAACAAAATATCAGTGCACAGTGGTAGTTAGATAAAGTATGTTGAAAACTATACTGGGAAGCATGATATATATATATATATATATATATATATTTATATGTATTTCTTTTTAGTATAGTTTTCAAGCATAGATCCAAACTCCACGACAGATGGCGCTCTCGCACCACTGCTACAAGTATTTCAGTTACGATCAAAGATCGTATATAGTCCATGAGCCAAACAACTTTTCATTACCAAGTTGGGGATGCTATCATACATTTTCTGAAAGCCCTTGCTGTGTAGATCAATAAAATATGTGATAGCCTTGTCAGATCGGTAGCTTAAGGGGTCACGTGACTTTAAAGTCAGTAATTTATGCAAATTTGACTGATTTATACTAAATCTTTAAAAAATTATATCCCGTTCTGATTGCAAGGTATAATTCTGTCATCTCTTCAACTATTAGTTAGGTTTATGGTGAGGTTCATTTTTGCAACAAAAGTTTTTGATTATGGGATGTTGTCAAGTCACGTGACAATAATATTATTTCTCAAAAATACGTAAAATTATAGGAAAAGTATCATTATACTTTAAATGATCCACGAAAATGACTTAATATCCCACTAAAAATAACAATTAAAAATTTTGGATTTTATTGTTAATAATCCTGACCGTTTTCTTTTGTATTTTCGTGACATTTGTAAGATTTATATAACATTTTATAAACCGGGTGTAGTTTTGTTCACCCTGTGGTAGAAACAACTAATTCTAAAAACGGGTATTTTTAAATTATTACATTTATTTTACAAGATTAAATTTAAAATAAACTACTCTTAAGCAATTCTCTGACTAGATATGCTAATTAAAATTTTTAGAGACTGATCAATATTAGACACTCTACCACATCGTTTACTAACCTTCAGGTAGCGAACCTAGACCGAATAATTCTGTCCCATATAACCTTTTTTTATATTTTGGTGAGGGTTATTGGGACATAACGGGGTTCATTGAAATTTCGTGAGATCGCATGCAAAATGCATGCGCTGCTAATGCGGCCCGTACGCCGATATTGGCGCGAAAAAAACTACCGTTCCCTTCTACATGGCTTTACCTTGCTACTGATATGTGTATACATTCACTTCAATCGTTATTCACTTCTTAAAATATTCTTTTTCACAAATGCCGCTTCGTTCAAACTTTCTTAAATTACATCGCCATTTACAAACAATCAGACCAATCAGGAAATTTATCTAGACCACTATCGATTTTTGCACTTGAAGGATAATCGGTGAACTAATCTCACGCTCGAATGGATCTGGGAGGACGAGCTGGTGTACGATCCCAAAGTTGAGCAAAATGGCTGTCGGTGGCGTTCCAAAGGATTTAACGTGTATAAAGCGGAGTGTTTTTATCCCTGGATTTTGAATGCATTTCCCATTGGAATCCGTTTCCCATGGGCCGCTGTATTGTGAATTTGGGTAATGTTTCTTAGGGATCGGGATCGCGTGGTGATGCAGGCACGCTATTGCGCGTGTAACAATCGGACATATCCGAGATTTCTGATCTCAAATATTGAATCGGGCAAAAGACTCCCGAGAAATATTAAGCTTGAGCAACTAAACATTCTCCGATTCATAATGTAACCCTTCTAAATCATGAGTCGATTAGTGTGGGCGTAGCTACATGCCTGCGTTTCTGCTTGTATCTGTGGTGAGAGCACATAAATAGAGATCGGCTATGGACTTTGGATTTTTGGAATTGGAAACTACTAAGCGGATATTGGTTGTGGTCGTAATATTGGATATGGTGTATGGTTTACTGTATTATAACGTTCAAGAGGATTCTGTTTGATTTGTAAGAATAATGTCACGACGCAAATGAAATTTGATTTCGCAGAGAGTAATTAGTTAAAAGGATGAAGTTACTTTGTTATATTAAGGTAGCTACGACTATGATAAGAAATGTATGAAGGAAGCGTAGGTGGCTTTTAGAAAGTTTTGTTTACATACGGGACGTAGCGTGGCTAAGCGTATAGGATGGGTGTTTCACGTACGGTCAAGTATAGTCCTTGTTATTTTTTATGTGTCATGGTTGAGCAGAACCGAAGCGTTGTTTGCTTGACAAATTACAGATGAATGACACATGTATCTGATAGAACCGCTGTTTTGTATGTACACGTAACCGGTGTCTACGTGCGTGCGTGTGCACGTACACGTGCGTGCATTCGTGGTGAATGCATGCGTGCGTGCGTGCGTTGCGTGTGACTTACACGTGCGTGCGTGCCGATCGTGTTGTACGCTAAACGTGCGTGTCATGCGTTGCGTGGCGTGTGTGTGTACGTGCACGTATCGTGCTGCGTGCGTGGCATGTGTGGTGTGCACGCGTGCGTGCTGCTGCAAGTACACGTGCTTGCGTTGCGTGTGGTACTATAAGATGTGCGTTGTGCGTGCGTTGTGTGCGTGTGCCTCAGTGTAGTCATGCGTGCGTGGTGAGTGTGTCATGTATATAGGTCGCGCGTGCGTGCGTGCGTGCGTGTTAACGTACTCGTGCGGCCTGCGTGCTTGTTGTGCGTGCGTGGTCGTGCGATGTGATGTGTGTAGGTAACGTGAGTTGCGTGCGTGTGCACGTACACGTGCGTGCAAGCGTGCAGGTATGCACATAAGCGCCGTGCGTACGTGTGCGTAGCACATACGTGTGTGCGTGTGCAGGATACACATGTTGCAGGCGGTGCGCTGCGTGCGTTTGGATTTAACTTGCGACGGTGAGCGTCCTGCAATGCACGTAACAATGGTGATGCGTGGGCGTGCGGTGGGGAGTTGTGCACGTCACGGTGCGTGCGTGCGTGGATGCGTGCGTGAGTGGTGCGTGCGTGCGTGCGGCGTGTCAAGTACACGTGCGTTGCATGGCGTAGAGTGAGTGGTGTGCACGTACACGATGCGTGTTGCATGCGTGGTGCGTTGGACGTACACGTCGGCGTGCGTGCTGATGTGTAGCCTACACGGTAGGCACAT
>NW_014582262.1:6854-8277 GCF_000485595.1 Priapulus caudatus
CTCTCTATCTCTCTCTTTGTCTCGCTCTTGCTTTTTCTCTCTCACTCTCTCCCTCTCACTCTTTCTCTCCCTCTCTCTTCCTCGCCCCTCTCTCTCCCTTCTCTCTCTCTCTCTCTCTCAGACGAAGGGCCTGGTTTCTCCCGCGGGACAGAAATGTGCTGTCATAGAACGTAGTCGGTGTATCTGCCTATAGAAGCACTGGACCGTGAACGCTGCATGACTGCCCTGGGACGACGGGTGGAGACGCAAATCACCTGTATACCTTAGGTAACGCACACACACACGCGCACGCACACACGCACGCGCGCACACACACACATACACGAGCACACATACACGCACACGCACGTACACACGCACACACGCACGCGCACGCACGCACGCACGCACACACGCACGCACACACGCACACACGCACACACACACGCACTCGCACGCACGCACACACACACACACACACACACACACACATACGTACATAGATACATACTTACACGCGCACCAACGCACAAACATGCACTCTCTCTCACGCTCTTTCTCTCTCTCTCGCTCTTTCTCTCTCTCTCTGCGTCTCTCTCTCTCGTCTTTCCTTCGGAGATGTCTTTCTCTCTCGATCGTCTCTCTCTCTCTTCCGTTCTCGTCTGTCTGTTTCTCTTGCTCTCTATTACTCCCTACTGTAACTTTGATTTCGCTTGTTTCTGCTTCTCCTCTCCTACTGCATTCTCTCGTGTCAGTTTCTTTCTCCCATCTCTCTGCTCTGTGCAGTCCTTTGCTCCTCTCCCCGTCTTGCTCGTTAGTCTTTCCTCTGCTCTCTACGCTCACTTTTACAAATACACGGTCAGTACACGCAGACCCAAGCGAGTTGTTTAACCCCGGACCCTGGGGCCCGGTGGGCCTTGCGGAACCTCTTCATCTGTTTACCGTGCGCGCTGCTGAGCTTGATTTTGTGGTGTTGCTGGCGTGATGTTGGCTGTTGCCTTGTGCTGATG
Source organism: Priapulus caudatus (assembly GCF_000485595.1). Taxonomy (NCBI): domain Eukaryota; kingdom Metazoa; phylum Priapulida; class Priapulimorpha; order Priapulimorphida; family Priapulidae; genus Priapulus; species Priapulus caudatus. The sequence goes on from NW_014582262.1 coordinate 7,844, forward strand.
TTTGGTGGTTTGCTGCTGAATGTTGGTGGTTGCTTGCTGATTTGTTTGGTGTTGCCCTGGTGATGTTTGGTGTTGCCTGGCTGATGGTTGGTGGTTGGTGCCTGATGTTGGTGTGCTGCTGATGTGTGGTGTTGCTTGCGGATTATGTTGGGTGTTTTGTGATAGGAAACTGTGTTGGTGATGATAAATGGGGCAAATTTTTATTGAAAACAGACACTGTTATTTATTTTAATGTTTTTGGCGGGCGCCGAGACAGGACAATCGGGTGCGTAGGCGATCAGGTTGAAAGGGTTTTGCACGCACCGCACAGCACGCACGCACGCGGCGCTATGCAACGCGCCATACAAGCACGCAATTGTAATTCTATTTTTTTTCGTGTTCTCTTGCGGCGCGCGCTGCCGTCTCTACTCTTACACAGCCAACATAAAACCACA
>NW_014582263.1:0-1000 GCF_000485595.1 Priapulus caudatus
TTCTCTCTCTCCTCTCTCTCTCTCTCTGCTCTATCCCTCTCCCTCGCTCTTTCTCTCTCTCTTACTTTCTGCTCCCTCCTCTGCTCTCTCTCTCTCTCTCTCTTCTCTCTCTTCTCATCTTGCCTCTCTGTTTCTCTCTCTCTCTCTCTCGCTCCCTCTCTCTCGCTCTCTCTCTCTCTCTGTCTCTTTCTCTGTCTCTCTCTTCTCTCAATCTCAATCTCTCGCCTTCTCTCTCTCTCTACTTCTTTTTCTACTCTGTCGCGTCTCTCTCTCTCTCTTCTCTCTCTCTCTCTCTCTTCGCCTGCCCTCTCTCTCTCGCTCTCTCTCTCTCTCTTCTGTCTCTTTCTCTTCTCTCTCGATACTCTCAATTCTCAATCTCTCTTCTCTCTCTCTCATCTCAATCTCTCTCTCGCTCTCTCTTCTTCTTCTTCTCTCGGTACTGTCTGCTCTCTCTCTCCCTCCTCCCTCTCCTCTCTCTCTCTCTCTCTCGAGTCTCTCTCTTCTTCTCTTCTCTCTCTCTACTACTCCTCCCTCTCTCTTCTTCTCTCCCTAGCTTCCTATCCGCTCTATCTTTCTCTCTCCTCTTTCTCGTCTCTCTCGCAATCTCTCTTATCTCTCTCTCTCTCTCCCTTCTCTCTCTCTCTCTACTCTGTCCGTCTCTCGTATCCCTTTCTCTCGTTTCTTTCTTCTCTCTCTCTCTCGTCTCCCGTCTCTCTCTCTCATGTTGCACCCCTCTCAATTACTCTTACTTGTTAATCGTAAATTATTAATAAAACGTAATATGAATAGGAGTATATAATAGTCATATTGTATTATTTATGGCGTTAGTCATAAATTAACGTTATTTATAGTCAATAGTCATGGCGTTTATTCTTTCTTGCGTTCTTGTAACAGCCGTTTGATATGCCATTGCTTTCTTTATATCTGTTTCTCTCACACTATGCAGCCCAGCTACCTCGTCACCCCCCCCCTTCTCTCTCTCTCTCTCTCTCACCCTCTC
>NW_014582263.1:2906-4529 GCF_000485595.1 Priapulus caudatus
TCTCTCTCGTCTCTCTCTCTCCTTCTCTCTCTCTCTCTCTCGCTCGCTCGCTCTCTCTCTCTCTCTCCATATGTATATGAGCCTACGAGAATGCATACGACCTCAAGGAAACTTGTAGTTCTACAAAACGGCGAATAATTCTCCATTTCTGTCGGTAATACGTTGGCAGAAAATGAAATACTCTTTACGTGGCATTAAGGTAAATGTGTAGTTAGTACACATAATAACACGGAACACTATATTTTAAATAACAAATCTTCTTACCAGATCTGGCATGGACATTGGTGAGTGAGCACACACTTCGCTTGTACTTGGCTGCGGAGTTTCTTGGCCACTCGCATCTCCTTTGCTTCTTTTAAAATCGTATATCTTTGGCTGAAAGCATTTTGTATTAGTACAAGAACTACCCATGTCAACATAAATAACGAAGTTATTCCTTTTGTCTAGCTGAAAGAAAAAAAGTTAATATATGGCCAGGACTTGCATGAACACCTGAAATGAATTTTGGACACACGGTGACCTATTATCTTGTCAGTTAAATGTCCACTTGCTTTCAAGAAAGAAATGTTTAGTTAACTGTGTTGGCAAGAACGGCATGTATTTTACNCCACTCGCATTGAAGCAAAGGAGTTTTAAAATCGTATATCTTTGACTGAAAGCATTTTGTATTAGTACAGGAACTACCCATGTCAACATAAATAACGAAGTTATTCCTTTTGTCTAGCTGAAAGAAAAAAAGTTAATATATGGCCAGAACTTGCATGAACACCTGAAATGAATTTTGGACACACTGTGACCTATTATCTTGTCAGTTAAATGTCCACTTGCTTTCAAGAAAGAAATGTTTAGTTAACTGTGTTGGCAAGAACGGCATGTATTATATATAATATAGTGATTGAAGTTTTTAGGATTATGTTTCTACTTACCAGGTCTTCTTCTGAGCTGTCATCAGAATCAGGTGATATATCTCTCTTCCTTCCCCTACGCTGCAAGTTTACATGATTTTCTATTTTCAGCATTTCATGACACACATAGACAATTACCACTACGGAAATTTCCTGCTTTGCAATAAACACAAGTTCTTTGTATCTACTGTCATCTGGAAACAATGTAATGACTTAGAAAAACTTACACATGACTTTTAACTAGAGTGTAATCAAATAGTCATATTATACACTACACTATACCATCTAAGATACCATTATTTGGATACAACGCAGTACGTACCCTAGCTTTACGTGCAGTTTCACGTTCACTTAATTTTTTATTTGTTATCGTATCTGTCCTGAAAGGGTACATTTGAGGTTCACTGTCTGTGATTACGCAAGACATTATTCTTACCGGTAGCGTTTCTTGGCCTTTCGAATGCATGGCATCATAGCGCTCCGTCATATGTACCCCCGGCACATCAAGTGCACACAGTGCACACTTCTCTGTGCATGCCTCACACTGCAGGAGTTCCTGTTAGATATATAAGTTACATAGGCCCCTAAGTCAACACTTGTCTACAAGAAGCATCTATGTTCACAAATAATTTAGTACAATACAATTTGGTAGCCAGATAATGATTAGAAGAACCCTCTGATTATTTAGCTCTATGAAGACCCGTCACCCATATATGTA
>NW_014582263.1:5861-6081 GCF_000485595.1 Priapulus caudatus
TCTCTCTCTATCTCTCTCTCTCTCTCTCTTCACCCCTCTCTTACTCCCGCTCCATTTCGCTGATTCTTTCCGAAAGTGAAGACTTTCCTCTCCCTCTTCCACTCCCTCCCCTCTCCCACTTCCTCTTTCACTCCTTGCCTCCGTCGCTTTTCCTCTCTCTCTCTCTACCTTCTCCTCTACTTCTTCCATTCCCTATCCCTGTCACTCTCCCTGGACCTGA
>NW_014582263.1:7545-8274 GCF_000485595.1 Priapulus caudatus
TTATTCCTTTTGCCTAGCTGAAAGAAAGAGTTAATATATGGCCAGAACTTGCATGAACACCTGAAATGAATTTTGGACACACGGAGACCTATTATCTGGTCAGTTACATGTCAACTTGCTTTCAAGAAAGAAATGTTTAGTTAACTGTGTTGGCAAGAACGGCATGTATTTTATATAATATAGTGATTGAAGTTTTTAGGATTATGTTTCTACTTACCAGGTCTTCTTCTGAGCTGTCATCAGAATCAGGTGATATATCTCTCTTCCTTCCCCTATGCTGCAAGTTTACATGATTTTCTATTTTCAGCATTTCGTGACACACATAGACAATTACCACTACCGAAATTTCCTGCTTTGCAATAAACACAAGTTCTTTGTATCTACTGTCATCTGGAAACAATGTAATGACTTAGAAAAACTTACACATGACTTTTAACTAGAGTGTAATCAAATGGTCATATTATACACTACACTATACCATCTAATGATACCATTATTTGGATACAACGCAGTACGTACCCTAGCTTTACGTGCAGTTTCACGTTCACTTCATTTGATAATAATTTTTTATTTGTTATCGTATCTGTCCTGAAAGGGTACATTTGAGGTTCACTGTCTGTGATTACGCAAGACATTATTCTTACCGGTAGCGTTTCTTGGCCTTTCGAATGCATGGCATCATAGCGCTCCGTCATATGTACCACAGACATGCACATCAAGTGCACACAG
>NW_014582264.1:0-1404 GCF_000485595.1 Priapulus caudatus
CTACGGTCACAAATTGTGATTCATTTTGGTTTATAAATTATTATTGCGATATACAGATGGCAATCGTTTCTATAATGTACGTCGATGGTTGCTCATTTAAAACCGACTTCTTCTTACTCACTCATTTGTGTCATTTTTTGTGGTTAGCTACAGTGTCATTGACAATTTCATTTAATAGTCTGGTTCACGAGATGAAACTGTAGCAGTGTAATGACCTTGTCACACCTTGACGATTTAGCCAGCGTATGCCGACGTATCAAAATTTCTCTAAAACGCTAGCATACGCTGAACTATCGATGTTTTTTTCAATTTTTGGCGTATACAAAGCGTATTCATAACGAGTTGGACGTATACTTAACGTATTAGTAACGTATATAGACCGTTTCGATAACTATAGATAACTTATACCAACGAATGCTTAGCGTGTTGCCGGCGTTCACAACTTATGCCCAACGATAGTTTAACTTATGCATAGCGCGCGGCAGCGTATCGCCGACGATCACGTGTCGTAGCCTATAAAAAGGCTGCCGGTCGACGGTTCAAATCATAACCGCACTAGACATCGCAGTATCAACATCACCGTCGCAGTATCAACATGCCAATACCATTTTTATATACCAATTCCCATAAACGCTGCCAATACGCCATTATACGGTAGCTGTAAGTTAGAAACACGTTCAGTAAGTTCTGTGGTCGTCCGGAACACGTCAAATACGTCTACATACGTCAATATGCGTTGGAGATAAGTTACACATAGGTTCAAAGCACGTTACTCATAGATTAGAAATAAGTTTTGGGTACGCTAGACATTTTCTCGACGTATTTCGACTTATGAGTAACTTACAAGTAACGTGTGTGAACGTGTATCAACGATCGCATAACTTACCTACAACTTATGGCCCGCGTATGCGGGACGTATGGGCATACGCTGGCATACGTCGGAAAATTTTGAGCATGCTCAAAATTTTCCGACGACCTCGCCGTACTACGACGTATACCAGCGTGCTTCAGCGTGCTCTGAACGTATACAAAGCTTACCCATAACTTATTCGACGTACGCTAGCGTATTCACCAAATTTTTCATACGTCGGTATACGCTGGCTTTCATACGGAGGTGTAACCAATACAACTCTAGTTCATTACCTCCGCCCAACGGAGTTGGAGGGGAATTTATGTTTTCGCTCTCGTTCGTTCGTGCGTTCGTGTGTTTGCGCGATCGATATTAGCGCGTCAGCCAGCTCAGTATGGCAAGTTGTTTGTGTCATAATTCGATTTTTGTTTTATGGTTGATTTGATCTCATATAACATTCGATTTATCACATATAACATTCGATTTATCACATATAACATTCGATTTATCACATATAACATTCGATTTATCACATATAACATTCGAGATCGGAA
>NW_014582264.1:1908-8274 GCF_000485595.1 Priapulus caudatus
GAGCAGCAGCAACGAGCGGCTGCTACGAGCGAGCGAGCAGCAAGCCAGCGTGTACATGTCAGTACGTGGCTTATTCGTGTGTTCGTGAGTCGTATGGCGTATGTCGCTGGCGGAGGTATGCACTCTCCGTGAGTGCACTCTGTCTAGTTTTGTAGTGTGTCACTTAGACTATTTGCTGTGGTGAGCCGATATATGCAAGTAATCCGTTCTGTTGCGTGTATGGCTAAAATCCACTTAGCGCGCGTACCCTGCCATATCACCATGGCATTCTGTCAAGTGACAAGTATTTACTTGTGCCAGTACATCTTACAACTTTACAAGTATAACTTACAACACAACAAGATTCCAGGTTGTACGAATGTGTAGGCTCACTATAGTAGTCTTGCAACTATCTGACTGTATGGTATGTTTGTAGTAAGAGGAAAGACTCTAATACACCGTTATTGGTTACGATGACGTTATAATTCTGTTTTATCATATTAATGTGACGTCACATACTTATTTTATATCGCCCACGGTATTAATAATATAAATGCACGCTTGCACATGGGTCAATATACGGATTGAAACTGGGTTCTTTTGACAGCCTCGTGGCAGCAGGGCATCTTTTCTCAATCAATGTACTATGTAGTCTCTGCATCAAAAGAACCTGAACGGGGTATATGGCGTATGCACCACATAAAGTACGTGTAGAGTTATGTTCATGCACAACAAACGCATATTAGGTTCAGCAGTTTGAAAATCGATCAAGGGCAAATGTTTTTCTGCGGGCAAATGTAATCGCAGTTTTGTTTACCTAAAGGCTGAGTTGGCATGTCATGGCCTGGTTGAGACAACGTTAGTGCAGTGCCGTGGTTGATCGCAAGCTTACAGTTATATTGGTACCAATGTGCCAATAACTCTAAAGTAAAAAAATTTCACTTCATGCTTTGCAGTAAGGATATGTGTCGGGTGGCCAGGTGTCACTGTAACGTACCTGGCCTAATGCAGGTAACCTCCCTGATATAGAGGAGGGCGACAATAATTACTAACTGATGTGCGCCGATCTACTAAATTCACCTCTTAATCCTGTATAGAGTGCTAGACTGCTAGCCAAAGTTTACTAGCACGGGCGAGGAATCAGGGACAGGAAGTAAGGTTGACCAGAGCGTGACCAGCGGAAGCATAGATCTATAGATAAATGCCTGTCAAATCCTTGGCTGTGTCCCTCGTCCGTGCGTGGTATGGACGCGCGTGGTATGGGGGCGTGCGTGTGTGTGTGTGTGTAGCTATTCATTTCCTTGTGCTGACGTGCGTATACATGCGTGTGTATGTCATTGTGTAATATGAGAGAAATATCTTGTTGAAATCTATTTGTAGGACCTCATTGTTGCGATGTGCCTATCTGTAGATAGGGCGTCTTGGTATATTATAAGCTTTGTTATTTTGCTCCACACGTATTGCTGATTGCTGATAGGTGCCTTAATTTCTAGTTAAATGTCACGGGATTAGCAACCTCCGATTATAATTATCGGGTGTAGCTATAGGATGACTATTAAAAGGTGATTTTCGGAGACTAGCTAGATCGTTTCTAGAGCTCTGGCCGTCTACCATAGCAGTGATTATAGCGTTGGGGGCACGTGTTCATAACTTATTTTTAAGATTTTGGTGAATTGGTTCTGTGGATTAGCTAGACGATTCATGTAAATGAGGATGTAGCATACAATATCTGCCCAGACCATATTCAGTAGTGGTGACCTATTTATATGTGACAGTAAGATGCACTCGTGCGACATTCACATCCGGCAGTGGTACCTTATTCTTATACGTGCCATATACATATTCTTATGTTATTGTTATCAAGAGTACATAATAGCAGGGCTCGAAATTCAGAGGTAATCCGGTAATCGGTTACCCTACGGATTTGTTAAGGATTTCATGAGGAAACCTGAATGAAATCCGTATGGATTACTTAAAAACAACTTGCCGTTACAGTGCTCCTTCAAGCTCATCAACTTCTTTGTCAATTTTGTCTTAAAATCATTAAATGTACACAGAGCAGACACAGAGTCTGTGGTGGCAGAGCCATTATACAGCATTTCAATCAACTATCTGACAAATCTCTACAATAAAATGCTGAGCTCCCAACGCTAAAATAGCAACGTTTAACTTTAAGGTATTTTATTCAGGACGGTTTGTCCTGCATGCAATTTTTTCTTTCATAGTAAAATTTAGTCTACCCTGTAAGGATTACTTAGATTTTTAGCGGATTTGCTCATTTGTGAAGGAACAAATCCGTACGGATTAGTCCTCAAACTGGGGAAATTCGAGCCCTGTAATAGAGATCTCTATTATCTATTATGTACTCTTGATCTTTATCTTTATCTTACTATTTATCTATTATGATCTCTCTATTATGTACTCTTGATTCTTATACATATCTGTTATTACCGAGACCCAAGACTTCCAGTTATGCAAACAGTTAGCGCGTGTGAAGCGTTCGTTATTCACCGGCTTGTGAATCATTTCTAAAACGTGCTCTCATTGCAGACAGCTTCTTCAAGTAAAAAAAACAAACATTTTAGAATGGTTATATTAACAAAATACATTTCAAAAATCTCAAACTTTATTTGCATGTCTGCATATATAGTTTATATTTAGTTTTTAACATAAATACATGATACATAGCTTCCAAATTGTGTCGTATACATTTGGTCTTGCTAGGTGAACTGTCAGTGGTGTCATATGATAGGGCAATGCCTATAGATTTCAATATAGATTTCAATATAGATTTCACATTGCATAAAACATGATTACGTTACCAATGCTTGCAAGCGAGTGATATCTTAACTCTTTCGGCTATTGTTTTGATTTTGCCGAAGACGAAACCGACGAGGTCTACGTCTACGAAATGCTAATACGTCTAAAATGCTAATCTAAAATGCTAAATCCTAAATAATACGTCTACGTCCTAAGCGGGCTGTGATAACGCTGCCACCTGTTGTTGATCAGAATGCAACAATGCAACATTCTTTTTCCATTCTACGTTCCTGCGTTCCTGCGTTTCAACTACGTGTGAGTTGACGAGAAGGCTTTATTTTCAAAACTGAATCAAAACAATGTCCTCGGGCATCGCGTTGTGGTCTGCACAAAAGAGGTCAGATATTACGTTAAAATGTCAGATACTGCATATACCTTTTAACCTCTAAACAACGTTGTGAATTCGACGTGATATTTCGATAATGCACGTAGTTGGAGCGTACATGTAACGTGCAATGACGAAGGTACATTTGAGCGAGTTAGAAGTAGGGGGAAGTAAGTAGTAAGTGACTGGCGATAAGACTTGTGCGAATAAATGCGAAATTTTCATGCGTTTTTGCGGTGGCTCCTCTATGTTTTGTCCAACTACCACCAATGAGTAAAGCTACTAAACTGTAGCGTGAGACATGTCGGAACAGAATGCACTGTACTGGCGGGGTTTCGGTGCACGGCATTATTATTTTATGGTTGTAGCGAGTGGTTTTAATGTCTGACATCGGCAGCATGAAGAGTATATAGTTGGTTTTTAGGGCAGTTGCTGTGCTTGGTAATACTCGCTGAGAAGTGTGAAGTAACGAGACATCGCACGTGAGAGAACACCATACCGTGAATTCATAACACGCCCAAACGGATAATTGCTGTGCTTTTATGTTATTTTGCGCAGGTGGTTTTTATGCATTTCATTTTGAAGGCTGTTCTGTGTAGCAATATACTGCTTTACGCACGTGTTATATCGTTAGCGGTAGCATGAAGAGGAATTACGCTATCCTATGCTAGGTCAATTCAAAACAATGCCTTATCGTTGTCTCTGTCTCTGTCACAGTCCTCGTCGCATTGTGGCCAAGGCGACTTCCACGCACGATCTTATGTATTAGAACCACTGTGATTGCTATGCATGTTATTGTCGAAATTCGGCGCGCGTCTAACATCACATAAACTAAATGCTACCCAAGCAGTACAAGCGATCGGCTGTTCTCTGTATATGGGCATGTTGGAGTTGCTGTTGCCCAGGCGAGGGCAGGCGGGAGAGAGAGAGAGAGAGAGAGAGAGAGAGAGAGAGAATGTTAATTGCAGTCACTAATATCACAAGGACAGGAAACTAAGAACAAGTGACCAGCAGCGGTAGGAGCAGCAGTCGTGGGTGCTGTGGGCAAGATTTGCTCGCCTCCTCCGCCTCCTCCTTCTCCTCCTCCTCCTCCTTCTCCTCCTCCTCCTCCTCCTCCTCCTCTTCCTCCTTCTCATCCTTCTCCTCCTGGCCCATTTGTCGCGACCGTCGGTGCTGCGTTCGCGCTAGCACAGAAAGCTGTACTGTGCTCGTCAGGCGTCGTGCTTGGGCTGGGCGTGTGGTTCGTGTTGCTACTGCAGCAGTGCTGATGTAGCACTGAAGCTGAAGGTAGAACGTTGCCGGTGGATTTTGCTCACAACGTGTTATTAATTACGGCGGCGGTGATATGTGTGAGAGGATTGAATTCTACTACTGCACGCGTTGTAACCCGGTGTGTAAGTATATATATATATATATATATATATCGTGAGCATGATCGACGATTTCTGTATGATAGTTTAGTAACTACTACTAGTAATAGAGAGTAACTAGTAATAGTGCAAGAACGTGTCCGTCGTGTGGGCGAATACGTGGTAGAGAGCGGTGGCTGGCGAGGAGGGAGGTCATAAACCTGGGGAACAGACCGGTCTGTGAGAGAGAGACTCTCTGCCGCTTAGCGCCGATGGATTCTGACGGGGCGTTCACATTCACGCTTGCCTAGCTCAGGCGGTGCGCCGCTGGCCAAATGTACTCGTGACGTGCCCCACTTCATCTCACTCATCTCAAGGGAGAAGCATGCATGCGGGTATGGTCTTCTGTGATGTATGGTTTATCACCGCTTTCCAACAAGATACATGATCTCAAGGAAGAGTTCGCTTCGGTAGAGCAGAGCCTTAGGCAGTGTGCGTGCGGGCGTGCGTGCGTATTTTTGTATGCGTGGATGCTTGGGAGTGTGCGATTGTAGGTGTGTATAATGTGTGGTAAAGCGGCCTAAAATGTCTAGAAATGCATTAGTTGCAGACTACACACTTGGAAAGATCTGGTCATATCGAATAGAGTGCGTCTATCAATCCATAGATACTATTGGAAGTTTAACTCTACCACCGTTACTGTCGTCTGTCACCTATCACACTGATCTCTAACCTCCTACCTGTCATGTCTGTTATAGCGATTGCTCATTGCGCATGCACAACGACACTAATGCACCAACAGTAGCTTTATAAATTTACCATGTTATGGGTACATATAAATCTTTCATTCAGTAGACGGCATATAGATGTCGTTATAGCTCCACATCCATGGTAGATTTCTGTACGGCCTTGTAAGTGATCAGCTTATTGTGAATTCCTGGTTGGGCGTATTGACTAACAGAAGGTTCATGGCGAGATATAAATCCATTCAGTAATAAACATGGCAAGACAAGATGCAATATATTATGTTATAGGATGTGATAAGTTTGTTCGCATCAAAATTAAGTTTTCAAGCGAATATAGACCGCGCTTGCGCGTGCGTGCGTGGATATTCTTTGCTAACTGCGTGCGTGCGTGTATACGTGCGTGCATCCATTCATCCACGATGGTACGTGTGATCATGCCAGTGATTCTTATCCTGTTTTCCTGCAGCGAAAATGCAATACTGCCCTCGTCCAGTGGTTCAAACCTTTTGCCGCAAATCGTGGCAGCTATTGGAAGCGAGAAATTGATGATGCTAGGTGACAGTACCGCTTTGCTGGTAACATTGATTTTCACGCTGGCTGTATTAGTTTGTATTTCATATAATATGTGGCCTGCTCTGCATCAATTACAATGCGTTATTTTTCGCAACTATGATTATGTTTCCATGCTATGATTGATTCACTGCTAACCCGTCCTAACTGCGGTGTCAGTACATTGGCCCCCTGTTTAACACATTACCCTTCATTTATGGCAGCTGTGGTATTGTCGTATGGTGTGTGGCGTTGACAACAGGAACGGTGACTTAGGAGGAGCGGGTGGCAGCTGGTCCGGTTAGATCGTTTAATCGACCCGTAGGAATGCTTTACAGTCATGGTGTAGATCCGTATCCGGACAACTACCCACTGGACAATTACCCACCGGACAATTACCCCCCGGACAATTACCCACCAGGACAATTACCCACCCGGACGATTACCCACCCGGACAATTACCCACCAGGACGATTACCCACCAGGACAATTACCCACTAGGACAACTACCCACCGGACAATTACCCACCCGGACAATTACCCACCCGGACAATTACCCACCAGGACAATTACCCCTACCCCCGGACGATTACCCTAG
>NW_014582265.1:0-4367 GCF_000485595.1 Priapulus caudatus
TATTCCCAGCAGAGACTGAGTGATACACTGCTATCTTCAGTTGTCGGTGACACCTCAGTTTCCCGCTGTATTCCCAGGAGAGACTGAGTGATACACTGCTATCTTCAGCTGTCGGTCACACCTCAGTTTTCCGCTGTATTCCCAGCAGAGACTGAGTGATACACTGCTATCTTCAGTTGTCGGCGACACTCAGTTTCTTGCTCTATTCCCAGGAGAGACTGAGTGATACACTGCTATCTTCAGTTGTCGGCGACACTCAGTTTCTTGCTCTATTCCCAGGAGAGACTGAGTGATACACTGCTGTCTTCAGTTGTCGGCGACACTCAGTTTTCCGCTGTATTACCAGGAGAGACTGAGTGATACACTGCTATCTTCAGTCGTCGGTCAAACCACAGTTTCCCGCTGCATTCCCAGGAGAGACTGAGTGATACACTGCTATCTTCAGTTGTCGGCGACAGCTCAGTTTTCCGCTGTATTCCTAGGAGAGCCTGAGTGATACACTGCTATCTTCAGTTGTCGGTCACACCTCAGTTTCCCGCTGTATTCCCAGGAGAGACTGAGTGATACACTGCTATCTTCAGCTGTCGGCGACACTCAGTTTCCCGCTCTATTCCTAGCAGAGACTGAGTGATACACTGCTATCTTCAGTTGTCGGTCACACCTCAGTTTCCAGCTGCATTCCAGGAGAGACTGAGTGATACANGAGAAGAGAGAGATAAATCCATTTATGTCTGTTGTCTGTGTTATGCGACACGCGATTCAGCTAGTCCATGACGAATAGGGCAATCTAATTGAATCTACAGTGGCAATCTCAGTTGAATAAATAATGTGGCGGGCCGGCCGTCGTCGATCGTCATCGTTGTTGTCGTCGTCGTCGTTGTTTGTTCGTCGTATCGTCGTCCGTCGCGTCGTCGTCATCGTTGGTGACGTCGTGGTTGCCGTCGCGCAAGTTGTCGTTCGTTGTCAGGTCGACCGGTCAATCCGGTCGTCGATTGTCGTATCGTGCGTCGGCTGTTGAAATTTCATCTTCATGCAGAGGAGATGCGACAACGCAGAACAGATAAAAGGTCGCGTGTTTTTGCGTGGGTCTCTCATCTTGTCTCTCTCATCTTCAATCTCTTCTTCGTCTTCATCATCATCATTCTCTCATCTCTCTCTCATCTCTCTACTGCTCTCCATCCTCGCTCCTCTTCCGCTCTCTCTATGCCCCATGCCACAATCATCTTATCTACGGGAAACATCGTCTCTCCTACTGCACATCATAGACCCTCTCTCGAATCTCTCAGTAAGGTACTCATCTACGAATCAGAGTCAGAATAGAATAGAAAGAATCAGAAAGTATGTGTCTTCGCTTTCTACTAATTACTATAACTCATCTCAATAAACAGCCCCCCTCTCTAATCTTATCCAGTACTAATCCTCTCTCATCATCTCATATACATTTAATCGCTCTCGTCATACTCCAAGCCTCGTTCTTTCCACTACGGAGTCACCCCCCCCCCCCCTCTCTCACCTTCCCTGCTCATGCTGCATACTCTCGTCTCTCATCTCGCTCCTCTCATCTCCATGCTCTCGTCTCTCTCTCATCCTCCTCGTGTCTCACTCCGGAGATGCAATAATTTGGGGAGGGGGGGGCGTTTGCATTGATGTTGGCGAGTGATGTCATGGCTGCAATCGGAATGAGAATAAACCGGAGAAACACGGCATTCAATCAGCACAGACACCGGCCCGAGTACCACAAGGTCGAAAATACCAGCCTCTAACTGCTTCACCTCACCTGCTGCTCTTTCATCACCTCACCCTACTCACCTTCCTTTGAACCATCGCGACTAATAATCTCCCAGGTGAGTGAGCTGTGGCAACTGGAGCTCACGGAGGGAGGTGGGGGGGGGGGGGAGGTCATTAGCACCTGTCCTCAGGTTTCATCATCTTTTGCAGCCACAGAAGGCTCCGTGTGTGTCGTGCGTAGTGTTGATGTGATGATGTGTGTGTGGTGTGTGTGTGGTTGTGTGTAGTGTGTGTGTGTTTTTGTGATAGTGTGCGCGCGATTCGCGTGCGCGTGCGCGTGTAGGTGTGTATGTGTTGTGTGTGTGTGTGTGTGTGTGTGTGTGTGTGTGTGTGTGTGTGTGTGGTGTGTGTGTGTGTGTATGTGTGTGTGGGTCGATAGCTCGGGACTCTCTGATCTTCAACGTGTGGCTGTTAGGCGGTCGATGCTCTCTCTCTTCTCTCTCTCTCTCTCTCTCTCTCTCTCTCTCTCTCTCTCTCTCTCTCTCTCTCTCTCTCTCTCTCTCTCTCTCTCTCTCTCTCTCTCTCTCTCTCTCTCTCTCTCTCTCTCTCTCTCTCTCTTTTTCTCTCTCTCTTTTTCTCTCTCTCTCTCTCTCTTTCCTTCTCTCTCGTTTTCTCTCTCTCTCTCTTTCTCTCGCTCTCTCTCGCTCGTTCGCCCGCCCGCCCGCGCTCTTATTAGCAGCGCTAGCTCGTAGCTCCGTTCGCAGCAGTAGTAGCAGCAGTAGCAGCAGCAGCAGCAGCAGCAGCAGCAGCAGCAGCAGCAGCAGCAGCACTAGCAGCAGCAGCAGTAGTAGCAGCAGTAGTAGTAGCAGCAGCACCAGCAGCGGCGGCGGCAGCAGTAGCAGCAGTAGCAGCAGCAGTGGCGGCGGCGGCAGCAGTAGCAGCAGCAGCAGCGGCGGCGGCGGCAGCAACAGCGGCAGCAGTAGCAGCAGCAGCAGCAGCAGTAACAGTAGCAGCAGCAGCAGCAGCGGGATAACAGCCTGTCGGCTGCTGTCGCTGCTGCGCGTGTTTGCGGATGCATTACCTGTCGCGTCCGTCCTCCTGTGTGAAGCCATTCCTTGTGTAAACCAGCGGTCAAGTGATCGCCGCGCATGCGCACCACGAAGGCGGTATGTTTCTTGGCGCAGCCTGCTGCAGCGCGCGCACTGGAGGCGGTAACATCAGTGAGTCTCCAGCCGCACTCCGAGGAATGACTGAGTGATACACTGCTATCTTCAGTTGTCGGTCACACCTCAGTTTCCCGCTGCATTCCCATGCGAGACTGAGTGATACACTGCTATCTTCAGTTGTCGGTGACACCTCAGTTTTCCGCTGCATTCCCAGGAGAGACTGAGTGATACACTGCTATCTTCAGCTGTCGGTGACACCTCAGTTTCCCGCTCTATTCCCAGCAGAGACTGAGTGATACATTGGAAACGTGAACAGTCGGTGATACTCCGCGCCGCAGAGAAACTGAACAAGCCGCTGGACGCGAAGAGAGAGATTAACACTGAATTCTCCTAGCTGCTGTGGAGAGAGGCAAAGCTACAAGAGCAGGGCAGACAAACATGACTTCCCCCGGTAAATGCAACATCAAGGTCATCTCATGTTGGAATGGTCCATGTGGGATTCTGCGGGAAGGTAAGGTAGACGGGTACGACGAGGATGGGCGGGTTCTCGTCGCGGGGCCGGTTGCCACGGCAACGGCGGTGCACGCGCACGGCCACTGCCCGCGCATAGAGATGACGCTGCGGCCGGTCGCCATGGCGATGCGCTACACAGGTCTGCTGCCGCTCGTCACGCCCGCCGGCGGATGCTGCACGCGGGTGGCGCCCCTTGTGGCGAGCGTCCTCATCGCCATGGCAACCGTTTCCATCTCGGTGCGTCTGCCGGTGCAGTTCGGCGTTATGATGGACTTCAGCCTGGAGCAGCTGTTCATGATACTGTCGCTGCAGGCTCTTCCCTAGTTCGAAGCTGCCCTCTACACGATTGTCATGTGCGTGCAGTCGCGCCACCTGCCGGCCTACTACGCGCGCTGGCGCAAGACGCATGAGCGTCTGCATCCGTGTCTGCCGTTCGACAACAACGTCAGATTCCGCGCCGGGGTGTACACGAGCGTGTTCCTCTGCCTGCAGGGGGCGCTGATCGCGTGGGCCGTGGCGACGGACGCGGACGGGTTCATGAGGCCGACGAAGGCGCTCTTCTTTCCGTTGGCGATGTCCATAATCGACGAGCATCCGTGGCCGTTCGTCGGCGCCACCATCGCACTGACGTTCGCCGGCTACGTGCTATCCACGCTGCCGCCAGTCCTCCTCGTCACCCTCTTTGAGGTGACCGCCGACGTCGTGCGCGGCTGGAAGCGCCACCTGGCGGCGCGCGTGCGCAACACGAGGCTCGTCGAGGAGGTGGCGGCGCTGAGACGCGAGCACTGGGCGCTAGGTTGCGTCGCGGCGGCGACGAACGCGCTCGTGTCGCCCCTGGTGTTCGCGACGGTCGCCTACAATCTCGTCTACCTCGTGCTGGCGACGTACACGGTCGTCTTCGTCTATATCACGAGTTCCGTCCAATGCGCACAGCTCGCCGTCTTCTTGCTGTTCCGCACG
>NW_014582265.1:5054-6665 GCF_000485595.1 Priapulus caudatus
TATCTTCAGTTGTCGGTGACACTCAGTTTCCCGCTGTATTCCCAGGAGAGACTGAGTGATACACTGCTATCTTCAGTTGTCGGTGACACTCAGTTTCCCGCTGTATTCCCAGGAGAGACTGAGTGATACACTGCTATCTTCAGTTGTCGGCGACACTCAGTTTCCCGCTGTATTCCCAGGAGAGACTGAGTGATACACTGCTATCTTCAGCTGTCGGCGACACTCAGTTTCCCGCTGTATTCCCAGGAGAGACTGAGTGATACACTGCTATCTTCAGTTGTCGGTCACACCTCAGTTTCCCGCTGCATTCCCAGCAGAGACTGAGTGATACATTGGAAACGTGAACAGTCGGCGATACTCCGCGCCGCAGAGAAACTGAACAAGCCGCTGGATGCGAAGAGAGAGATTAACACTGAAATCTCCTAGCTGCTGTGGAGAGAGGCAAAGCTACAAGAGCAGGGCAGACGAACATGACTTCCCCCGGTAAATGCAACATCAAGGTCATCTCATGTTGGAATGGTGCATGTGGGATTCTGCGGGGAGGTGAGATAGACGGCTACGACGAGGATGGGCGGGTTCCCGTCGCGGGGCCGGTTGCCACAGCAACGGCGGTGCACGCGCACGGCCACTGCCCGCGCATAGAGATGACGCTGCGGCCGGTCGCCATGGCGATGCGCTACACAGGTCTGCTGCCGCTCGTCACGCCCGCCGGCGGATGCTGCACGCGGGTGGCGCCCCTCGCGGCAAGCGTCCTCATCGCCATGACAACCGTTTCCATCTCGGTGCGTCTGCCGGTGCAGTTCGGCGTTATGATGGACTTCGGCCTGGATCAGCTGTTCATGATGCTGTCGCTGCAGGCTCTTCCCTGGTTAGAAGCTGCCCTCTACACGATCGTCATGTGCGTTCAGTCGCGCCACCTGCCGGCCTACTACGCGCGCTGGAGCAAGACGCATAAGCGTCTGCATCCGTGCCTGCCGTTCGACAACAACGTCAGATTCCGCGCCGGGGTGTACGCGAGCATGTTCCTCTGCCTGCAGGGGGCGCTGATCGCGTGGACCGTGGCGACGGACGCGGACGGGTTCATGAGGCCGACGAAGGCGCTCTTCTTTCCGCTGCCGATGTCCACAATCGACGAGCATCCGTGGCCGTTCGTTGGCGCCACCATCGCACTGACGCTCGCCAGCTACGTGCTATCCACGCTGCCGCTCGTCTTCCTCATCACCCTCTTCGAGGTGACCGCCGACGTCGTGCGCGGCTGGAAGCGCCACCTGGCGGCGCGCGTGTGCAAAACGAGGCTCGTCGAGGAGGTGGCGGCGCTGCGACGCCAGCACTGGGCGCTAGGTTGCGTCGCGGCGGCGACGAACGCGCTCGTGTCGCCCCTGGTGTTCGCGACGGTCGCCTACAATCTCGTCTACCTCGTGCTGGCGACGTACACGGTCGTCTTCGCCTACATCACGAGTTTCGTCCAATGCGCACAGCTCGCCGTCTTCTTGCTGTTCCGCACGATACTCTTTCTGCGCGTCATGATCACCGGGAGTCGGATAGTCGAGCAGGTGCGTGCGTGCGTGCGTGCGTGCCTGCGTGCGTGCATGCGTGTCTGCGTGCGTGCGT
>NW_014582265.1:7969-8273 GCF_000485595.1 Priapulus caudatus
ATATATATATATATATATATATATATATATATATCTATATATATATATATAAGGTTAAAAATATTATAAGGTTAAAAATATTATCCGTGATAGTGTATATATATATACACAGACTAGGTATATAGATAATATACGCTAGGGTATTATTAGCTGTCCGTGTTTTTATTATTTATACCTATATCAAAAACACATGCAGATATAGAAAAGTATGTATAAAATAATAAAACGAAGTGTCACATTTTATGCATATTTATCCTTATCTGCATAGGTGTCCGTGTTGTGTCTTTACTTGTATATATAGTAC
>NW_014582266.1:0-871 GCF_000485595.1 Priapulus caudatus
TGTGTGTGTGTGTGTGTGTGTGTGTGTGTGTGTGTGTGTGTGTGTGTGTGTGTGTGTGTGTGTGTGTGTGTGTATTTGTGTGTGTGTGTGTGTGCGTGCGTGCGTGCGTGCGTGCGTGCGTGTAATAAACACAACAATTTAATGCTGTCGAATCCACCCGTGTAATAAAACTAGCATTTTTAAACAGAACAAGAGCTAGAGTTGCTATAAGCAGAACAAATAATGATGTTACAAAATTAGTAGTAAAAGAGGACTAGGCAAATTTTTATTACAAAAGATGGTGATTTCTCCTTACAGATGTGTAAGAAGGCGGTTTATCAGAACATTGGTCCTGTAAGAAAGGTAGTCCTGCATAGCACGTATATTATAATAGCAAATATCACCATATGAATCAGATACTTTCTAGAGTGTATAGGTGATTTAGAACGACCTACATATCACTCCATGCAATAGGAACCTTCCGCAAATTCTTCCGCCCATACATACGTTATCATTATTTTAGATGGCAGTCGGACCAAACTGCGCATGCGTTGTACTTGACAAACACGTCCAACACTAATATCGTATGCGTAATATCGTACCGCAAAGTCTCCGCGGACCGTATAACCTCATCTAAACAACAGTATGAATAATTAGTATTGTAATTGCAGCAAAACGCCAACAGTATTTGTGAACATGAACCTGATAATTATAAGTGCGAATCTGACATTTAATTGGCTTACGCATTTTATGAAAAACCGACGGTACTACTGGTACTACTCATATGGTACTACTACTACTACTACTACTACTACTACTACTACTACTACTACTACTACTACTACTACTACTACTACTACTACTACTACTACTACTACTACTACTACTACTA
>NW_014582266.1:881-1723 GCF_000485595.1 Priapulus caudatus
ACACACACACACACACACACACACACACACACACACACACACACACACACACACACACACACACACACACACAGCACATATATACGAGGTTACTCCACGAACGTTTTAATACCACAGCGCCATCTCTAGGAACAGTGTGAATACATATATGCATTGCTGTATGATGAAATCCTGATGAAATGCTCAGCGACGCGTGATGGAACTACGGTGAACTACCCCAACAGGTATCGGGTTAGTCGGGTAGTATATAGGGTTGGTCATCGCATGGAAAGCAACTCAGTGATGAAACGAATTATTACTGAAAGGTTTTTTCACCAAACTAAAGAATATCACTTCCAACCACTGTTAAGCGCCTGATCGAATAATCTAATACAGATATGAAACAAGCATCGAAACAATACAGGGAGGGCTACGCCAACAGAGCTACCAACCACAATCCTCCATCTGGACTCACCCTGCGAGTATATATATAAAAGGATATTTAGTAAAGCCTTTCAAAACGGTAAACGTCAGAGGTTGCAAAAATCATCGCGGTATCATGGTTTTATATGTTCCTGGGAAAAGTTTGTACTAGTATTATCTTGGAACGGATATCAAAAGCACAAAATAAAGATTCGTGATATCAACACGTACGGTTTACGGCCATGTTAGATTAAGTATAACGACCACATTACCAATACCATCACCAAGTGTAAGTCATGAACAGTGAGCCAAATGGACTGCATTTGTTAACTTTCAGATATAAATCGATAGCGTTAGTGGGGGGGTGGGGAATTCTGTGATACGATTGTGACACATTATATATATATATATATATATATATATATATATATATATATATA
>NW_014582266.1:2087-4700 GCF_000485595.1 Priapulus caudatus
CCCCCCCACATATTCAATGACCCCGACTTAAACAAAGGCCCCCACCCCCTGTACATCAATCAATGCCGCGCTGCAACCGCAAGTTAAGATCACGTGACTCGCTTGACCTCCTGCTATTGGTCGGTTACATAGAGACGGTGTGGAACTTTACACACCCACTCCGCACACGCTGTTCAATCTTCCACACGTGGAAGAAAATATCAAACACGTGTGATATTTTCCACACGCCACAGATCGATGCATTTTGCATGCGCACACGCTGTGGAACGCGCTGCGCCACACTTCGGTTACTCGCTCGTTCAAATTATATTCCTATATTCCTATATTTAACTTGTAAAAAAAAAAATTCTCTTCCTGCCTAGGCCCTACCCATGTTTTTGCAGGGGAAAAAAAATGTTATGCCTACCGACCTACCCTAATTTTCACAATCCATGTGACCCGAACCAAAGGTATTTTTTTGTTTGGCCTAATGCAATACCATAAAATTATTCTAGACTCGCAGGCAAAGTAGAATAAATAATGTTGTCGTGAAATAGCACTATTTGTTTTCCCGTTTTTCCGTTGTACACTCTAGGTATTATTAGCTCTTGATAATATGCGCAAAAATGCGTGTCCACGTCGCCCCGCGCGCACACTGTGAGTCAAATGTTGAAACGTTTGCCGACTCGCGGTCGATAACGTAAAAACTTTGAACATCTGATAGACTCATCATCTCGTCGATTTTTCCAGTGTAAACCCAGTTTTATACTATCATATCTACCCTCAGCCGAGATATGTATGAAGATGTGTTAACAATGCTATAAACAATTCTCGTTTTATTATAATACATGGCGCGGAATCACAGCAAAATCGACGGAATCCCAATCAAAGCAGATTTCATGCGGTTCTAAACAGATGAAAATGTAGGAAAGCGCCAGTTCTCATCAGTCTACATTAGTTGGCATTCTATAATAGTTCGCGGCACGAACGCAATCACAATACACCATTAACACCCCATATAACGGTGATTCCGCCGCGATGTCCACCTGGCCCGTGTCTAGGGACCAGAGACTTGTTGACGCCAAATGCGCAGGTAAGATACGCTCTCGGCTCTCATCCTCTAGGCAGCACGGTCCAGTTTTCACCAAGCTCCTCCACCCTCTCCCAGCCACACTCTTCCGTTCCTCCGTCTGCCTTGATATCCTCACGCGAGTCCTCCTAGCTATCTTCTCGTATTCTCCCGTACCCTCACGTATCCCCCGCACGTATCTGCTGCCTGCCGTTTTCACCCCGGCCGAGCGTCTCCGAGATCATTCGCGATAAGCACGAGCTAAGGTACGAGATTATTGTTAGTCGGTCACATTTCTGTGTGTGTGCATGTAGCCATATGTCTAGTCTCCTATGTAGTCTGTAGTTGAGTGAATATTCGGTGGTACAATAGAACATACGGAGAGTAGCATCACATGTCTGAGTTCGTGTTATCTACCAGTGCTATCTTATCTATCTATCGCGGACGCTATCGACGCAACCTGATACTACCCTCAGAAACGGGTGCCACTAGCGCACCTGCTAAACCGAGAACCTGGAAACGGGAAGCTGAGTGCCTTCCTTAGAAAAATTTAAAACGTCTAGCCGTTTTATTATGCACAATAACAACTTATTCGCTAACATAAGTCGCTGAATTACAGTAGAAGTTTATTGGAATCCTCCGCATCTACGCAAGAAATACTAATCAACCGGGTTAAATGAGTTTAGACTACAATAAAGCCTTCTATGCATGCATATAACCCACGTTAACCGACAGACGTATTTATAACAGAGCGTGCTATTGTCATGTAATACAAAAACATAATCAGAATAATCAGTTTCTGATTAATGTCATCGTGCAGACATTGCGCAACATGCGTTGTAAGTACAATTACTAAACAATTAGAGCAGACTAGCAAAGTACCCGTCCTTCGGACGGTGGGAATTCATTAATGAGTGTATTAGTGTTGTAGCTCACCTAAGGATCAAGGGCTTCTTTGTAAAGTATGTTTTTGGTGTTCGTGTCTTGTGTATGAATGAATATCGCCGTGGGTTTGCCATGGTTGTGAGAGGACAACATAGAGCATGCCATGGAAGAAGACAGGTGTGGTCAGGTCCAACCCTATGGTAGTGATGGTGACGGGTGCGGGCATATGCTGTGAATGTAGAGATGCATGATTTAGCTGAGAAGTACTTTGAAGAAGTAAAATACAATACAAAAATTCATTTGATAAGATTTACAGGTGATGGACACTAAATTACAGAATTTCATGGTATACAACGTTGGTAGTGTAGTAAACAGTCTGATTTCACTTGAGTTTGGTTGTTAGTAGTTTCCAGTTGAAGCTTGATTTCAGCGAAGGATTTAGCACGTGAGAAGTCAACGTAAAGTTGGCCATGAGAGAAGACGGGTTTTGGGAGGGAAATCCCCAGCTTCTTGAAAGTTTGACCTTGCGCTTTATTGATGGTGTTGCAGTAAGCCAAGCGAATAGGGAACTGGCGGCGTTGAAGTGTAAATGATAGCTTGACATCGGATGGAGCTAATATTATCCTGGGTATTAATGTTCTTTGTCCACTGCGAGGGCCGGTGAGTATTTCTGCATCAAG
>NW_014582266.1:6444-6731 GCF_000485595.1 Priapulus caudatus
ACACGTGTCGCACGCAAACGGCTTCTCTCCTGTGTGAGTGCGCATGTGTCTCTCGAGATTACGGGCATGAGCACTCCTGTATTCACACGTGTCGCACGCAAACGGCTTCTCTCCTGTGTGAATGCGCATGTGTTTCTGGATATTATCGGCCTTAGCACACCTGTATCCACACGTGTTGCACACAAACGGCTTCTCTCCTGTGTGAGTGCGCATGTGATTACGGAGATTACAGGCCTTTCTCTGGAGATCACTGGCATGAGCACTCCTGTATCCACACGTGTCGCACG
>NW_014582266.1:7867-9456 GCF_000485595.1 Priapulus caudatus
ATATAGTTAAATATAATAGATTTCACACGGCCCAATTGTACCAACATATCGGACATTTTACGTCGTGGTATATGCAGCAAAGAAACGGATTGTTGTATACATACGTATTTACACTAATGAAAAGCTACCAAACACAAGCTATAGCACTGCAGCTAGACTATAAAAACTGTCAGATTTGGTTGCACTAGATTGTGTGACATGGTTAGTGTAATGGGAAACATTGGAGCTAGAGGTAGCATGACCGCCTGCCAAACTATTACATGTTTGAGGAAATGTCAAAGCTTTCCGACTGTTCCTAATTGAAACAACAGTGAGTTGTCGAAAAACAACGGATTTAAGAATTGATCCTCGAAAATATCACGTGACACAATTTGTGAATTCATTTTCTAATGATTGCTCACTGTCAACTAGACACTGCCGGTTGCCACTGCCGTGTATGTTTATATTTATTTCTATAAAAAAAAAATGTTTATTAAAAGTTTTAAAACAATATATTAATTTATATAAGATCCGATAGGTGGCGCGGTTTATTTTTATGTAGATCCCCGCGCTCGGTGCAAAAATTTCCCACTATTTCAACGTTTTTGAACGTGCATGGACTGTGAAAAAAATGAAACTTTGGAAAAAATAACCTATGCAACGTGTCATGATCTGTAGAATGTTCCCTGACCAAGTTTGGAGGGGATCCCATGAACGGTGCGGAAACGTATAGCCGGACACACAGAAAATCTCCAATTTATAGTAAAGATATGCTCATAGGGTCTATCTCCCCCAGGGTACTGCCGGAACGTACCCTGGGTACGGTCCGTACCCTGGTCACTATATTTGATATGGTTAGGGTTAGGATTAGGGTTCAGGTTAGGGAGTAGGCGTAGGCGACTCCCTAGACTCTGTCATATATCATATGTTGTGCTGTTTTCTTACGCGTATGGATATGGCTGTGTCTGGCGGTAATGGGTCGGCGCGCGTGGTTCTGCCCGCCGTGCGTGAATAAAGATAATGCGTTTACCTAATGTCTTACGCCTTCTCGTGCTATGCATACTAAACATTACAGACTCGTTAGTCGAGTGGGCGAGGTACGGTCCGGCATATTAAATAGTACCAGGGTACGTTCCGGTATATTATATAGTACCAGGGTACGTTCCGGTATACCCCACCGTACCCAGGGTACGTTCCGGCAGTACCCCGGGGGACATAGACCTCTCAGCGTAAGTTATAGCATGTCACACTTAATGATGCGTGCTTATATACCGCCCAGCAGTAACCGGAGACATGCGCTTCGTTCTGTGAGATCTTTCTGATCTCTCCCTTGTAGGGTCCAAACATGGTGCCCTTGCGGACGACCGTGTCCGTCCATATACCCTGACCGGCACCGGTGATCTTGGATCGCCACAAAGACAGTCCGTCTGGCAGTGTTTGCTCCGCCCGCCTAGGATTGTACACGGTGTCGTCAACCTGTAGATATATATCAGTATAGCTATAGTTCATTAGACGTTAGTGAGCTATAATTATAGAGTACCATTTCAATATGCTGCTTAAAGAGCAGATTGATAGAGACTCGAGAGAGAGAGAGAGAGAGAGAGAGAGAG
>NW_014582266.1:13468-14717 GCF_000485595.1 Priapulus caudatus
ATTTCTTTGCTTGGCGACCATTCTTCGTCACTCTCTCCCTTCTTCCTTTTTTTCTTTTTAGTTACACATCTCTTCGTCAATTCTGGCTTCGCCACCTTTAATCCTAATGTCCCAACAGGGATTTTGTTTACAGTTTAGGAAGAAAAGGATAAATTTGACCACGTTTAGTAAATTCGGGAAAAATATTGCCAACAAATTCCTCAATTGATATTTTCAAATGGTAACACTGCATTAGTTTAAATATTCCTGTGGTATACACAATAACACATCAGTGTATAATAATAACGTACGTATTAGCCTACTTACTTTACAATCCTGATGAAGTATGTATTGTAATGATTATACAATGCGGTTTGTTTTGTCATTGTTTAAAACATTGATTAATTAATTGCCTATATACTGTATATATATGAAAGTATAGATACCTGTATATACTGTATCTATATGAAAGTATAGATACCTGTATATAGATATCTGTATCTAATATAGAAGTATTGTAGATATAGTATATCTACAATACTTCTATATTCTATAAATACTTTAAATAGGGCCTAGTAAATTATTTTAAAAGTACATTATATTACCATGGCATTACCCACCTAGCGACAGCATCGTTTCATAGTTTTTCTTCAAGTTTTTTAACCTCTCCCTCTCGTAGTCACAGATGCCATCAAGCTGGTCTGGTTGTGGATACTCATCACTAGGCCTATCAATCTTTTTCGCGGAGTCTGCGTCGGTGTCTCTCAATAACTTCATGGTGTCTGCGTTCATTGTCGATTATATTATTATGACATTTTATGCAATATTACCATTTTATGCAATTGCCATATTATGCAATTGCCATATTATACAATTATTGTCATTATGCTCCAAGCTGGAAAATAAAAAAATGCCTTCACAGCTATCTTAAGACTTAACAATCGTCGGCTTTTATATGTCTCTACTAGTACTGCTAGTAGCTATAATATATAGTTGTATACTATTACTAAGTTTACTTACCTAGTAACAAAAAACAATCTGATGCAAAAATATGACACAGAATGATGATATAATCTGTCTAATCGTGATAAATCGTATCAGTAAATTGTCTAATCGTAACAGTAAATATGGCGCCTGGGACGTCGATAGAAAGTGCAGCAGCAGACAAATTTTCCCGCCAAAGTAAGTAAAACGGTCGCAGGTCCCGCCATCTTCTGGTAAATGTTAAAATAATCGAATCAACCACTCGCGCTCGTCTTTCCACTGATCT
>NW_014582267.1:0-556 GCF_000485595.1 Priapulus caudatus
TCTCTCTCTCTCCCTCTCCCTCCATCCCTTCCCCTCTCTCTCTCCCCTTCTCTCTCCATCTCTCTCTCCTGTCTCTCTGTCTCTCTCTTTCCCCCTCTCTCTCCATCTCTCTCTCTCTCTCCTGTCTCTCTCTGTCTCGGCTGTGACGAGCATTGATTTTTCACGGGCAAACATGATGCGGGGAGTGCGCGGCGTTTAGATTAGGTTGGGAAGCCCCCCCCCTCTCCCCGCTCAGCGTGAGTCCTCGGCCATCAGCATGGAATTACCGAGNTCACACGCAGACGCATACACATACACGCACGCGCATACCCGCACCAACACGCAAACGCACGCACACGCGTACGTACACACGCACACGCTTACTTTTTGTACTTTGTACTCGCATCGCTTGCTCCACGCACGCACACACATACTCATACACATACACGCGCACGTATATACGCACACGCGCATACACAAACCCGCGCACAACCCCCCCCCCCGCACTCACACGCATGCGCGCACACATACGCATACACATACACATGTGCACGTACACACACACACACACACACAC
>NW_014582267.1:2155-8272 GCF_000485595.1 Priapulus caudatus
ATAATAACGTATTTCATGATTACGGACTTTACGACTTTAGACTTTAGAGACTCGAGCTGATCGTCTGCTGACTCAATGCTGATCGTCTGCATAATAGTTTCTACGTAAACAGACTGTCTATGTCTACCTACCTACCTACCTGTTTACTTACCTACCTGTCTGCCTACCTGTCTGTCTGCCTACTTGTCTACCTACCTACCTACCTGTCTACCTACCTACCTGTCTGCCTACTTGCCTACCTACCTACCTACCTGTCTACCTACCTACCTGTCTGCCTATACTTGCCTTGCTAGTTTCCCTGGCTGTTGTTGTTTTATGATAACGTATTTCATGATTACGGACTTTACGACTTTAGACTTTAGAGACTCGAGCTGATCGTCTGCTGACTCAATGCTGATCGTCTGCATAATAGTTTCTACGTAAACAGACTGTCTATGTACATGTAAGGCGATCAGGGAGAGAGAGGGGGAAAGAGAGAGGAAAGAAGAGAGAGAGAGAGGAGAGAAAGAGGGAGAGGGAGAGGGAGAGAGAGAGAGAGGAGAGAGAGGAGAGAGGGAGAGGGAGGAGAAGGAGGACAGCGAGGAAGGTGGACAGAATGAGTGTGTGTGTGTGTGTGTGTGTGAGAGAGAGAGAGCTGATTGAGAGCTGAGAAGGAGACGGATGAGAGAGGAGAATATGAGGGAGGGACGGAGAGGGAGACAGCGAGAGAAAGTGAGACAGAATGAGTGTGTGTGCGTGCGTGCGTTCGTGCGTGTGCGCGGGCGTGCAGGCGTGCGTGCGTGCGTGCGTGCGTGCGTGCGGCAGCAGGTTATTGTCGAGTATAACGCGACGCTAAATGTCAACTCCGTTAGTTTCGAGCGTTTTTGTCGCATCTGTAGTTTATCGTTGACTCGCCCTCGCTACTGCCACGACATTGACGACAACCACTCAATGATGGCGCTCGCACTGGGCGCCAGACATGATCACTAGCGGACGGTTTTTTAGTGGGGCCTACAAAAACCCATTCGTGTTAACTCACATGTGTTAGCTCACCTGTGGCAACTCACCTGTGACAACTCACCTGCCTTATATGTCACATGTGTTAGTTCACCTGGGTTAACTCACTTGAGCTCACCTATAAACTAATGTCAGGTGCCGTTCGCTCACATGACAATTACTGTAAGACGCAGGCGTTTCACCAGGTCCGCCTTACTGCAAAGTGTCGTAGTGGTGACGAGGCGGGGTCTGTGTAGAGGAGCGATGTATAGTGGCGGGAGGGAATAGCTGAGGGTTTGCGCCGCGGGACAACGTGTTATGTGAAATTTAATCGTCTGCCAGCGGCAAGCGAAACACGCAGTTCGACAGCTTCATCGAGAACGGCAAAAACGAGTGTAGCGTTACTTCCCCTCCGTCGCCTCTCCCTTCATCTCTCTCTCTCTCTCTCTCTTGCTTCATCTTCTCTCTCTCTGCTCTCCTCTCTCTCTCCTCTCTCACTTCTCTCTCTCTCACCGCTCCTTCCGCTAATCCGCGTCCATAGTCAGCAGGAATTCAACCTTCACGCTTGCACTGTCGAGTGTCTCGACTCGACGCTTATTTCCTTCTCCTGCTCTTTTCTTGCTCTGCTCGCTTAGGTCTATAAACCAAGGTGATATAAACTACTAGAAACGCATATATATATCTATAGAATATATATTATTATATATATAATATACTTCTGATGCTAGGTGTGAGTAATTTTTCGCGAGTTGTTTCTTTCTTTTTTCTGTTGGGTAATGCGATAGAAAACGGACACAATGTTCATTATTTATAGGGCGACGTAGAGTGAAAATTTAATGGGGCCTCATAATTATTCATCGATCCGACCGGTCCCTAAAATTGCAATTGGCCATGCTATTTACGAACTCGATGGGGGGGGGCGAAGCAAATTAAATTTTGGCGTGAACTGAGGCGAGAGGAATGATCTCGAGGGCTGGCGTTATATCATGTCTGCACGCTGCGTGTTTTATATGTAGGAGCTGCTCTATAGATTAATGCTGGAAGATGATGGGAAGAGATGGGAGAGAGATATATATAAGAGAGAATAGAGAGGGAGGGGAGTGAGAATGAAGAGAAGTGAGCAGAATGAATAAGAGAGAGAGAGAGAGAAGAGAGAGAAAGGAAGGAGAGAGGGAGAGTTGAGAGAAAGAGGAAGAGAGAGAAATTGGAAAGGAGCGAGAGAGAGAGAAGAGAGAGAGAAGGGCGAGAAAGAGGAAGAGGACGAGTGATCGCTAGGATTGCCGCGTATGGAATATTTACGGTGAAATTACCCATTCTTCATTCGAACGCAGCGACGCGTCGCAGCGCATCGACATTTACGGATATCGGGGTTATGTGGTGTGACTGGGTGTGCCTTGTGGCTCTCTCGCTGCTCTCTTCTCTCTCTTCTCTCTTCTCGCTCTTCTCTCTCTCTCTTTCTCTCTTCTCTTCTCTCTCTCTCTTATCATCTCGGCTTCGCTCCTCTGCGCTGTCTAATACATGTCTCTTCATCAATAATCCTCACCGATTCTCGGCTAGCTCAGTCTACTCTTCTCGTCGATCTCTCTCTTCTCTCTGCCTCTCTCTCTCTCTCTCTCTCTCTCTCTTCTTCTCTCTCTCTCTCGCTTCTCGCTCTCTTGCTTCTCTCTTTCACTCTCTCTTCTCCTCTTCTCTTTCTCTCTATTTCTCTCTATATCTTTCTGTTCTTCTCTCCTCTCCTTTCTCCGCCTCATTCTCTCTCAGCTCTCTCTCTCTCTCTCGCGCGCTCTCTTCTCTATCTCTTCTTCTTTTTCTCCGCCCTCACTCTCTCTTTCTCTCGTTTCTCCTCTCTCTCTCTCTCTCTCTCTCTGCCCCTCTCTCTCTTCTCATCTCTGTCCTTGCTCCTCTCCTCTCTCTCTTTCTCTCTCTCTTCTCGCTCTCTCTCTAACTCTCTTCTCTCTCTTCTCTCTCGTTTCATTCTCTGCCTCCTCATTCGCTTAATGAGCGAACAAACGTCAAAAGGATTCAACTTCACGCTTTGACACTGTAGAGTGTTCGACTCGAACGCTGCTCGGTTTTATGGTGCTTTTAGAGAATTTGCGTCGCTAAAAACGTGTAGTCGAGGGCCGTCATGTACATTTGTTTGCTCATGCAATCTTACTCCCCCCTTTTATCTATTTCTTCTCTGCTCCTTTCTTGGTCTCTCTCGCTCTAGTTCTATAACGGAAGGTGATATAAACTATAGAAACAGATATATAATATGTATCTTATAAGTATATATATATATATGTATATATGATATAGATTATATGATATATTATATGTATATAGTATATTATATATATATATTATATATATAATATATGCCTAGGTGTGGATTTCGCATTGTTCCTTTCTTGTTCTGTCTGGGTAATCGATAGAAAACGGACACAATGTTGCATATATTATAGCGGACGGTAGTGAAAATTTTAATGGGCCTCATAATTATTTCATCGGATACAGACGCGTCCGCTTAAAATTGCATATGCCAATGCAATTACGACTCGATCGAGCAAATTAATTTTACGGCGTGAAATGGAGGGAGAGCAATGTCTCAGAGCTGTGCCGTCTAATTCATGTCGCACGCTGCGTGGTTTTATATGTAGGACGCTGCGCTCTATAGATAATCGTGGAAGATTGGGGAAGAGAGAGAGAGATATATAGTAAGGAGAGAATAGAGAGATGGGGCGTAGGGAGAGTGAGAATGAGAAGAGAAAGTGAGACAGAATGAGTAGTGAGAGATAGAGGAGAGAGAGAGAGAGAGAGAGAGAGAGATAGAGAGAGAGGGAAGTAAGAAGGAAAGAAGAGAGAGAGAATGGGGAGAAAGAGGAAGAGAGAATAAGTAAGAGAGAGAATTGAATGAGCGAGAGAGAGAGAGAGAGAAGAGAGAGAGAGCAGCGAGAGAGAGAGAGGAGAGAGAGCGAGAGAGAGAGAGAGAGAGAGAAGGGAGAGAAGAGGAGAGATGAGGTGATCGCGTAACGATTGCAGCGGCTATGGATACTTTAAGCGGTGGAATTTTACCATTTCATTCGACCGGAGGACGCGTCCGACGCATGTACATCTCCGATATCGGGGGTTATGTGGTGATGCTGGGTGTCTTGTGCTCTCTCGGCGCTGTCTCTCTCGTCTGCTGCTCATCTTTCTCTCTCTCGTTGTAAACTGTCTCTTGCATATAGATACTCACCCGCTCTCGTAGTCACGCTTTCCTACCTTCTCTCTTCTTTTCTCGCTTCTCCTCTCTCTGCTTCTTCTCTCTTTTATTCTTTCTCTCTCTGCTCTCTCTCTCGTCCGCCTCCTCTCTCTCTTCTCTCCTCTCTCCTGTCTCTTCTCCCCTCAGCTCTGCTCTCTCTCTCTCTTCCTCTCTCCTCTCCCTCTCTCTTTCTCCCCTGCTGCTCGCTCTCTCTCTCTCTCTCTCTCTGCTCTCTTTTCTCTCCTCCTCTCTCTCTCTCTCATCTCTCTGCGTCTTGCTCTCTCTCTTCTCTCTTTTCTCTGCTCTCCTTCTCCGGCACTCTCTTCTCTCTCTATCTCTCTCTCTGGCTCTCTTCTTCTTCGCCCTAACTCTCTCTCTCTCTCTCTCTCTCTCTTCTCCTCTCTGCTCTGCTCCTCTTCTCTCTCTTCTCTCTGTCTCTCTCTCTTTCTCCCCTCACTCTCTCTCTTTCTCTCTGCTCTCTCTCTCTCTCTCTCTCTCTCTCTCTCTTTTTCTCTCCTTCTCTCTCTGCTATGACCCTCGCGGCAATTGGTTGTTGTTCTCGTGTGTGTAACGGGCGAGGCTTGCTGAGAGTCGCAAACGGATACGTGCGCAACGTGTTCAGTCCCTGCTCCCTTCCTTTAGTCCAGTGCTTCCAAAACTGTTTCTGGCCACAGACCCCTTGGTCTTCACAAACCCATTCGCTTCTTGCCCTACCATCAAATCATACGCCCAACTCTTGCCTCTTAGCACCCTCAGGATATTCATAGAGCCTACAGGGGTGGCAACGCCCACATTTCGAACCGCTGCTTTAGACAGCCGGCGAAGCCTTGCAAGCTTGCAAAACCGTGCTGCTATCAGCGCCACACATCGGCAGCTGTGGGTAACTTTTGTTTACCATAGTGATTAAGTCATTCGATCTGGCGAATAAATATTTGACGTTATGCGGTGCATACGTGCACCGCCGCGGGTTGTAATGTTTGTTTGTGCCCGACGCGCCACCTGGGGAAAGAAAATGATGACAGATTTGCTAGAGGAATATATTTTATGGTCCTTTAACTATCGCTATTAGATTTCGTGATAGGTTCACGGGAATGTGCGCGTGATATATTGGGATTCTTAGTGGATTTACGATCCCTCCCTGTAGATAAAGTTAGGTTTAAAATGTCTGAACCCGGCGGAAGGCCGTCTAGCGATTCAAGTAGCTGGTTTAAATTCAAAGCCAGTTCTCGTTCGGTAATGCGTCTTAGTTCGAATCGTCCATCGCTAATTTCAAACTTCGTTGAACGACGCAAGAAAATAACGGCGAATTTAAATTCGTTTCGCATCGGCCACGTTTTTCTCCACGTCACGTTAAATTCGTTTATTTACAACGCGTCACCTCGCGGTGGAAATGGTCTAGAAATTAGAATGAATCTAGAAATTAGCATAGCATATTACCGAGACTCGCAAAGTCGGCGTTTATAACTGTATTTAGTTGCTTTTAACTCGCTATAAAGGGAATTCTCCTGTCGAGCAGATGTCGAATTAGTTCGAAATTGTTTAGTGCCGTTCTCCTGAGGGATGCTTTTCGAGTTTTCCTCAGCTTTTTCGTCTTCCGCTGCTGTGTGCGTGCATGCCTCTCGGGCATGGCTTCGCGGACAGGGTTTCTATTCACGCAGCTCAACGCTGCTCATTGTTGATGTTTATCTCTCGCGGGAGAAGAAGCGACGCGTGCTGCTGCTGGACAGCGTACTCCCCGCCGCCTGCCAGCGCCTCTCCTCCGCCCGCCGCTCGCTACCCCGTCTTTCTCTCTTAGTCTCACTGCCTCTCTCTCTCTCTCTCTCTCTTCTCTCTTTCTTTCTTTCTTTCTTAGTCTCACTGCCTCTCTCTCTCTCTCTCGCTCTCTCTCTTAGTCTCACTGCCTCTCTCTCTCTCTC
>NW_014582268.1:0-288 GCF_000485595.1 Priapulus caudatus
TACATGCAATGATACATACACGGGGATTAATACATACAAGGGGATTAATACATACAAGGGGATTAATACATACAAGGGGATTAATACATACAAGGGGATTAATTGCTATTTTCGTGCCAGTAGCACAGCAACAAAATCTTAGTGTGGGATAGCTCCAAGAAACGGTATTGCTAGGGTTAGAATACACGTATAGACAATCCGTCGCACAGCCAATGTTTACATGCCACAGCGCCATCTCTTGGATCATAAAAATAATGAAATTAAATAAGAGATAAAATTAGCCAATCA
>NW_014582268.1:1398-3040 GCF_000485595.1 Priapulus caudatus
CATGAATTGGAATTAGAAGCAAAAGCAAAAAATCAGTCCTTCTGTTACATTTGCACGATTACATGCAAAATTCCGAGACAGGGAACAGATACTTTTTTTTTATTAAAGTTGTTTATTCGAAGTTATTAAAAACGTAAACCAACTCAGACTTTGCAATATAGCGTATGTTTCAGCACCTGCTTTACTTAAATGTTTTGTCGGCTACAGATATTAAACATTTGAATTATCGCTGACATCGACAAATTCCTCAACATTTTCAATGCTGGAAAATTTCATCGACCTACGGTTTTGGCTCCATGACATTTGGGAACCTATAATATTTGTACCTATATATAACTTTTCCACATACTCGAGTCTAGTTGTTCACCTTTATTGCATAATTATAATGATAAACACGCCTTTATTGTCCTTATTACTGTCTTACCTCCCTGTATTCCTGTGACACAGTATTCCTGTGACAGAGTATTCCTGTGACACAGTATTCCTGTGACACAGTATTCCTGTGACAGAGTATTCCTGTGACACAGTATTCCTGTGACACAGTATTCCTGTGACACAGTATTCCTGTGACACGTACATCCGCAAAAGTTGAAACCGAAATCCTTTATTGCGTTCACTAGAGGGCGCAACCATCACCGTTTTCTCAAATTCCTCGTATCTATATATTAATATAGATCATCAATATAAATATTACACATTATTAATAATAATTAATTAATATTATATTAAAGGTTCTGATTCGTTAACCGCAGTACAGAGTGAAATGTATGTGAGGTTACAGCAACAATGGCTGAAACCAGCATTCTACACTCACCCGTACCTCTCCCTGCACTTCCTCCCTTCCCATTCCTTTCTTCCTCATCTCCCTCCCTTCCCTCCCTTCTCTTCCTCCCCACCATCCCTCACTCTTTCTATCCCTCGCTCACGATGCGGCGGGTTTGCTATGTTACAGTTTATTCACTTGTACATCCGTGTGCGTGACTCGTCGATCTACAACGCTATGTCGTGATCTACAACGCTATCCCTCTCCTTCTCTGCTTCTCACCCTTCCTCCCCCTCTCTCTCCCTCTTCCCCAATCCCTCCATGTGTGTGGCATTGGCTGCGTGCCACGTACCAGATTATACAGGTTATTCTGATAGCGGTCACGAGATATAGGATAAATTTTGCTCAGTCGTGAGAGATAGAGAGGCATGGAATTGTCAGTTAGCATGTTGACTGATAGTACTGCAACGTAGCAAACCCACAGCATCGTAGAACGCGACATGGCGTTGTAGATCGTGACGGAAACAAGCGCGACAGCGAGGTAATAAAGGACACCTGGATTATTGGTGACATTATTAGTCCAGTGGTGACGCTCCTAATGAAGGTGACAACAGTAATTATGATCGTTATTCATCCTATAGATAATGACAATCATTATTGTTGTCACCTTCGTTAGCAGCGTCACTAAAGCACTAATAATGTCGTCAATAATCCAGACGTCCTTTATTACCTCGTTACGTTTCTTACTTCCTTCGCGTAGAGCACGGACTCTCAAATTCCATAATATAATGGGGAAAAATCGGTTTGAAACACGCACAAACACACACATATATGCATATATATATGTATACATATATATATATATATGTATACATATAT
>NW_014582268.1:6026-7399 GCF_000485595.1 Priapulus caudatus
GAATGTGTGTTGATATATATAATGTGTGAATGTGTGTTGTATGTGTGACATATATAATATGTGACATATGTCTGACATATATAATGTGTGACATATATATAATGTGTGAATGTGTGTTGTATAATTCATAATTCATGATGTGTTGTCAATAATTCTAATGAAGAATGTTTTTCGTAGTCCGAGGGATCCTGTAACTGTTGATTGCAGCAGCAAAATATTTCCATTTTACTATTAGCGAGAAGAAGGAAGCTAAAGGAAATTCCAGTATGGAATTGGAAGGTAATGCATTCAATTCTAGTATCATTAGAAAACAAGACATGGCAGAAGCAGTGTGGATGCAGAGTGTGATTAATTACCGGGTATACTGAACTGGTTTCATCAAACAAGGAGGAAGGAATGGTTTAGCAATTAATCGAATTAATTCCATTTTATCCGCACTCCCTGCTTTTCTGCATCTAAACAGCAGAACATGAATTGGAATTAGAAGCAAAAGCAAAAAATCAGTCCTTCTGTTACATTTGCACGATTACATGCAAAATTCCGAGACAGGGAACAGATACTTTTTTTTTATTAAAGTTGTTTATTCGAAGTTATTAAAAACGTAAACCAACTCAGACTTTGCAATATAGCGTATGTTTCAGCACCTGCTTTACTTAAATGTTTTGTCGGCTACAGATATTAAACATTTGAATTATCACTGACATCAACAAATTCCTCAACATTTTCAATGCTGGAAAATTCATCGACCTACGGTTTTGGCTCCATGACATTTGGGAACCTATAATATTTGTACCTATATATAACTTTTCCGCATACTCGAGTCTAGTTGATCACCTTTATTGCATAATTATAATGATAAACACGCATTTATTGTCCTTATTACTGTCTTACCTCCCTGTATTCCTGTGACACAGTATTCTTGTGACCCAGTATTCCTGTAACACAGTATTCCTGTAACACAGTATTCCTGTGACACAGTATTCCTGTAACACAGTATTCCTGTGACACAGTATTCTTGTGACACAGTATTCCTGTGACACAGTATTCCTGTGACACAGTATTCCTGTGACACAGTATTCCTGTGAAACAGTATTCCTGTGACACAGTATTCCTGTGACACAGTATTCCTGTGACACAGTATTCCTGTGACACAGTATTCCTGTGACACAGTATTCCTGTGACACAGTATTCCTGTGACACAGTGTTCTTGCGACACAGTATTCCTGTGACACAGTATTCCTGTGACACAGTATTCCTGTGACACATCTGCAAAAGTTGAAACCGAAATCCTTCATTGCGTTCACTAGAGGGCGCAACCATCACCGTTTTCTCAAATGCCTCGTATCTATATATTAATATAGATCATCAATATA
>NW_014582268.1:7843-14382 GCF_000485595.1 Priapulus caudatus
ATAGCGTTGTAGATCACGACATAGCGTTGTAGATCACGACATAGCATTGTAGATCACGACATAGCGTTGTAGATCGCGACATAGCGTTGTAGATCACGACATAGCGTTGTAGATCACGACATAGCGTTGTAGATCACGACATAGCGTTGTAGATCGCGACATAGCATTGTAGATCAAGACATAGCATTGTAGATCGCGACGATCTACAACGCTATGTCGTGATCTACAACGCTATACAACGCTATGTCGCAGATCACGACATAGCGTTGTAGATCACGACATAGCGTTGTAGATCACGACATAGCGTTGTAGATCACGACATAGCGTTGTAGATCGCGACATAGCGTTGTAGATCACGACATAGCGTTGTAGATCGCGACAT
Source organism: Priapulus caudatus (assembly GCF_000485595.1). Taxonomy (NCBI): domain Eukaryota; kingdom Metazoa; phylum Priapulida; class Priapulimorpha; order Priapulimorphida; family Priapulidae; genus Priapulus; species Priapulus caudatus. The sequence goes on from NW_014582268.1 coordinate 8,226, forward strand.
AGCGTTGTAGATCACGACATAGCGTTGTAGATCGCGAAGGAAGTANTAATTAATTAATTATTAATAATTAATGATTGTGTGTATGTACAGGTTAAGGAGTATCACGTATGGCGCGGAGTATGATCCCGATGACGTATATGATCCAGCAGATGACGCCGCAGATGATCGCGTATTTGATGAACTTTTTCGCCTTGGTCTGAGAGATGAGAGACTTCGCCGGCTGCTGCTCGGATATATGTATATATATACATATATATACATGTATGGACATGGAGGACTGGTAACAACAACTAACTGCCTAGCAACCACCCTAGCAACCACCTCTGTACTGGCAGCTTGCCAAAACATCACCGAGTCGCGAGATCCGCACCCGCCCCGCCCGCGTCGTCGCGAGCGGCCGTTGGTAGGTGGCGCCACGAGGTTAGAAATATGTATATATACATATATATATATACATATATATATATCTACATATATATATATCCATATATATATATATACATATATATATATATACATATATATGTGTGTGTTTGTGCGTGTTTCAAACCGATTTTCCCCCATTATATTATGGAATTTGAGAGTCCGTGCTCTACCCCTCTCCTTCTCTGCTTCTCACCCTTCCTCCCCCTCTCTCTCCCTCTTCCCCAATCCCTCCATGTGTGTGGCATTGGTTGCGTGCCATGTACCAGATTATACAGGTTATTCATATAGCGGTCACGAGATATAGGATAAATTTTGCTCATTCGTGAGAGATAGAGAGGCATGGAATTGTCAGTTAGCATGTTGACTGATAGTACTGCAACGTAGCAAACCCACAGCATCGTAGAACGCGACATGGCGTTGTAGATCGTGACGGAAACAAGCGCGACAGCAAGGTAATAAAGGTCACCTGGATTATTGGAGACATTATTAGTCCAGTGGTGACGCTCCTAACGAAGGTGTCAACAGTAATTATAGTCGTTATTCATCCTATAGATAATTACTACAATTATTGTTGTCACCTTTGTTAGCAGCGTCACTAGAGCACTAATAATGTCGTCAATAATCCAGACGTCCTTTATTACCTCGTTACGTTTCTTACTTCCTTCGCGATCTACAACGNCGCTTCTCTTCTCTTTCTCTCTCGCGCTCTCTCTCTCTCTCTCATCTCTCTCTCTTCTCGCTCCATCGCTCGCGTCTCCTCCCACTCTTACTCACACACTTCTACTTGTGTTCTTTCTCTCTCCTCTCTCATCCTCTGTTCTCGTCTTTTCTTCTCGCTCTTCTGCTTTTCTCCTCGTCTCACTCTGCTCACATCCTCTCTCATGCTCCTCTCTCTCTCCTCTCTCTATTCTCCTCTCTTTCTCTCTCTCTCTCCGCTCTTTCGCTCCTCGCCTTCTTTGCTCTGCAACTCCCTTACTTCTTTTGCTCTCACTTTCCCCCCCCTCTCTCAATTCTTTTAAAGTTGGCCAATGACGATTACAAATATTTCGGATAACTATACAACACACACAACAACACACACGCGGCCCGCAGGCAAACAGGGACCCGCAGCCAACGCACACCCACACCCAAACACACTCCACCACACACACCACAAACACACACACCGCCACGCCCACACACGCACGCAAACGACACACACACAACAACACAACAACATTACACCATCACACGGGCGGCCCGCAGGCGGGCACATCAGACAGCAGCACGCACACAACCACACACGCACGCAACACGCACGCACGCACACACACACCACGCCAACAAGGGGGACACGCAAGCACGCACAACCACACGGCACCGCACACACGCAACCACACCACAACGTAACACAGCACACACCACGCACACACTTACCACGACATTGGCACCGGGTTGCGGTTGTGCCGTGTATGGCCCAGACATCGGTGGCGCCCCCTGCGGGTGGTACATGGCGCCATCTTGCGGCACGTACTGCGGTCCCCCACCCTGGGGGCTATATTGGGGTGCCCCTCCTTGGGGGCCATATTGGGGTCCGGCACCCTGGGGTCCATAAGGAGGTGCCCCGCCCTGGGGGCCATATTGGGGTCCTCCGCCAGGGGATCCATATTGGGGTCCTGAACCTGGGGGGCCATATTGGGGATTGTAATGAGGACCAGCATCTCCTGGACCGTAGGGAGGGGCATTGTGGGGCGGACCCTCCCCCTGGTACTCGAAGACTGTCGCCTTTCCTGCAAATGAGAAAAGATGCGTTGTATGTACCCATAGCGTAGTCGACAATGCTGCAGTCTAAAACTCGTGTTTTGTATAATGTTGAGGATACGAGAGATGGAGAGAGAAAGGAATGATGGACAATGAAAGACAGAGAGAGAGAGAGAGAGAGAGAGAGAGAGAGAGAGAGAGAGAGAGAGAGAGAGAGAGAAGACTGAGCAGAGATGAGAGTGAGTTATGCAGATAGAGATGGAGATAGAGAGAGTGAGAGAGATGAGATGAGTTAGTCAAGATGGAGAGGTAAGACGTGAATCGTGCTGAGAGAGATTGAGATGTCAGAGAAGGTGCCGATTTAGTTTTAGCATATTAAGATGTGAAATAGAGTTGTGGTTTAGTTTTGACATGTTGGTTTTCCATAAGGAATCTTCAACACTTACACATTCAGAATCCTTGTCTCGATTAGCCGATTACGATTATTCGTCACTATCTGATTTAATCAGTGATTTTGTTCATTAACAACACTGTTGTACATGAATTATTCGTCACGCATCCACATACTCTTCTTTAAGCTGGTCATCTCCTGAGTATATACTTCGGCGTTTATGTCGGAAACAGCTGGTTCTATCTGCTGCTCTTTGCCGCCTCCTGCCTCTGCTGCTTGCTGCTTGTCTACTGCCTCGACTCCTGCTCCTGTTCTGGCTGTCTGTTGCTACTTGCCGCTCCTTTTATTCTGCCATGTGCTGTCCTCGCTGTCTGCTGCTGCTGCTTGGTTATTTGGTGGTTGGTGTTTTACTCCGTCGTTTGTCGATTTTGTTTATTTTGGTTACTTGGATGCGTTAGATGCTTCAGGTGGATCGTTGTGAGCAGGTGCTCGTTTGTGCGCTTTGTATCCTTCACTTGCTCCGTGCATGTATGTGTCTGGTAATTACACGAATCGGAATACATCGTGTACCGAGCTGCCTGTGTTTCTGTTTTTTTAGTAGTCACCCGCGCTGGTGGCGCTCCCTTCCTCTGCTGCCTGGTCTGGTAGTTCATCCCGCGCTCCCTCTCCCTCTCTTGTCTGTCCTGGCTGTTTTATATTTAGCTCATCTCTCCGCTGTGCTCTTCCCTCCCTCTCTGTTTTGCTTCTTGGTTTTCTGTATATTCCTCTCAACTCCGCGCTCTCTCTCTCCCTCCTGCCTTCTGGCTGTTTTTAATGTGTCTCATCCTCGCTGCTCCTCTCCTCTTTCTGTTTCTGGTCCTGTTTCATGCAGTTAGCTCACTTCTCCCTGCGCTCCCATTCCTCCTGCTGCCTGGCTTGTAGTTCGTAGCTCATTCCCTGCGCTCCCTCCCTCCTGCTGCCTGGCTTGATATTTTTTTAGTTGCTCATCCCGTCTTGCTCTTCTCCCTCCTGCTGCTGTCTCTGCTTCTGAGTAGGCTTCACTCCCGCGCCTCCTCTTTCTCCTGTCCTGCTTGCTGGCTGTTATGTACTTATGCTCACCCCTGCGCTCCCTTCCTCGCTGACCTGTGCTGTTAGTAGTCTCACCCGCGCTCCCTCCCTCTCCTTGCTGCCTGGATGAGAATAGTCTGCACCCGCGCTCCCCTTCCCCCTCCTGCTGCCTGGCTGAGTAGCTCACCCCGCGCTCCCTCCCTCCTGCTGCCTGGCTGAGTACCTCACCCCGCGCTCCCTCCCTCCTGCTGCCTGGCTGAGTAGCTCACCCCGCGCTCCCTCCCTCCTGCTTCCTCTCCGCCTTCCATCTCACCTCTCACCTATCCTCACTCACCTCTCCCTCCCTCCTGCGTCCTCTCCTTCCCTCGCCTTCTCCCTTACTTCCTTCCCGTACACTCACCTCTCTCCCTCTTCACCTTCCTTCTTCTCCTCCCTCTCCTTCCATTCCACTCGTTCCCTCCCTCCACTTTCCCCTCTCTTTGCTCTCTCCTATTTTTCTCTTGCCCCCTTTCCCGCCCTCGCTCCCTTCACTCTCTTCCCCTTCCTCTTTGTTTCCTCTCCTCGCTCCTTCCCCCTCCCTCCCCCTCCTCTCCCCTTTCCCTCTTCTCTCCTCTCTCCTTCCTTCCCCTCTTCTCTCATCTCTACCCCTCTCCCTCACCCTTCCCTTGAGATTATAGCTATAATTATAACGTGAATATCTCGCATCCTGCGTCTCTCGTGCTTTGCCTCTCAGTACTTCCCATTATAAGCCTCATGCTATCATTCCTTTCACTGTATAGACTGGATGCAAACGTGCTAGAAATAGGAAGAAGAAGACGAAGAAGAAGAAGAGGGGAGAAAGAGGAGAAAGGAACAACAAGAACAAGAACAACAAGAACAATACGATAGCGACAACAGGGGAACACCTAACACGCTCGCCTCCGCGCGCGCGACACAACCACACGCACGCCACCCGCACGCACACAACGCCCACACACCGACATGGTCTTCACGCACAAGACGCAGGGCTCGCGGATCCCTCTTCGACTCATACATACAACAGCGTAATACTGATCTCTCAAAGCAATCCCGCTAAACTTGGGCGTAAGCTCACCAAGCTCTGACATTAAGCTGGTTATTGGGGGTAGGGTGAGCCATGCTCATGTTATGTAACTCTCACTGCTTGCTAAGCTCCGTCCATCCACCACCATGCATCCCACCACTATCGACACAGCAGCAGCGCGCAGCAGCAGCAGCGAGCAGCAGCAGCAAGCAGTAGCAGCCGCAGTACGCAGCAGCAGCATAGCCAGTAGCCGCAACAGCAGCAACAAAGCCAGCAGCCAGCAGAAAACAGCAGCCAGCACAGCAGCTGCAGATGCAGCGAACAGCAGTAGCAGTAGCAGCAGCACAGCGGTTTGCAGCCAACGCAGCTAATAGCAGTCAGCAGCAGCAGCAGCAGCAGCAACAGCAACAGCAGCAGCACCGTATATAACCTAACTGTGACATACCTGGAGAAACAGTGAGAATATACTCGCATATATTGATGACAGGTAAGCGACAATCAATACAAACTGTTCGCATGCGCATACACTGCATAACTACTACACAGCCCATGTGCTTTTGCATAACTCCTACAATTCATGCGATTTATAACTCACGTTTATCTGAAACTATGCTAGCATCTCTCATACAGTTTATAGGCTTTTAGTAGCACGTTAATCTGCTGCTGCTATGCTAGCATCACTATATAAATCTTAGAGCATCGGGATGATGGTGATAGACGGGTGGAGCCAGATATACCTGGATAGATAAGAACACGGGTAGGGTTACGGTGTAACAGGGACCGCTCATACCTATATACATACATAAAACGCACGTAAATCACAACGTGCACAAAGAAGCACAGAGACATAAAAGATACACACGTACACACGTGCACACGCACACGCATACGCACGCACACACACGTATTATATATATTATTATATATAGCGGGCGTACGTGTGTGAGTGGGTCGTCTGCTGGGGCTAACTATACCGGTTTGGGTGCTGCTGCTGCCACGCTCTCACGCACAGACGCCCATGGCCTCGTTCGTGTTTAAAAACATTTTACAAGACACGCTCACGTACCAAAGCGTATGCGGCTATACTATATGAGCATTTNTCGCGGATCCCCTCTCAGACTCATACATAGACACAGCAGTGCATACTGATCTGCTCAAAGCTATCCCGCTAACTCTGGGCGTAAGCTCACAGCTCTGACATTAAGCTGGTTATGGGGGTAGGGTGGCCTAGCTCATGTAACCTCACTGCTGCTACAGCTCCGTCCCATCCACCACCATAGCATCACCACCACTATCGGCACAGCAGCAGCAGCAGCAGCAGCAGCAGCAACAGCAACAGCAGTAGCAGTAGCAGCAGCAACAGCAGCAGTAGCAGTATCAGCAGCTGCAGCAGTAGCAACAGCAGTAGCAGCAGCAGCAACAGCAGCAGCAGCAGCAACAGCAGTAGCAGTAGCAGCAGCAACAGCAGCAGTAGCAGTAGTAGCAGTATCAGCAGCAGCAGCAGCAGCAAC
>NW_014582269.1:0-7152 GCF_000485595.1 Priapulus caudatus
GACACACACACAACGCACACACATCGGCACACACACGCACAGCGCACGCACCACACTGTGACACACACAACAAACAACACACACACACACACACAGCACACACACATACAGCCAATACAGCATCCAAATAACAATGCTGCGCGTCTGCCGTGCATGCCGTTAGGCTTACTGGTGACGTCGCTCTATTCTGGCAGGAACCACTCATGCGGTGGAGTCTTCAATACGCTCTACAGTCTTCCATAAGACGAGCGCAACGACCGCTGGACTTACTGGCCGCGATTTCATTGCTCGACCTGTCAGCTGCAAAGCAGCAGCAGACACAGGCAGCAACACCTGTCGCTAGCACACGAGGTGAAGAGAACGAACATAGTGGAAGAAGAAAGAGGGATGAGAGATGAGCGAGAGAGAGCAGAGTCCGTAGAAGGAAGAGAGAGAGAGAGAGAGAGAGAGAGAGAGAGAGAGAAGAGAAAGCGTGAAAGAGCAAAGGAGAACAGGGGTAGACAGTTGAGAGAGGGGGGGCGAAAGGGGGGGAGGTAAAGCGAGAAGGAGAGTAGAGTAGAGCGCCGCGGAGAAAAGAGGGAGCGCGATGAAGAGAGTGAGGGGCGTGAGCCGAGGGAGAGACAGAGACGCGAGAGGAGGAGGGAGGAGCGCGAAGAGAGAGAAAACGGAGAGATGGAGGGAGGAGAGAAAGTAGGGATAGAAGGAGAGAGAGGAGCAGAGACCAGAGACAGAGAGAGAGAGAGAAAGAGAGAGAGAGAAGAGAGAAGGAGAGAGACAGAGACAGAGAGAGAAGAGAGAAAGAGAGAGAGAAAGAGGAGAAAAGGAGAAGAGCGATGAGGCGAGGAGGCAAGGGTGAGAGCAGAAACAAAATAGATAGAGAGGAGAGAGTGCGAGAAGATGATCAAGAGCCGCGCGAGGGCGAAAAGCCAGACGAAGCGAAAGAGAGGCGAACGAGAAAGAGAAGAGAAGAGAGTGAGAGAGAGAGAGAACAAAGACGAGAGATGCAGAGAGAGAGAAGAAAGAGAAAAAGAGAGAGAGAGAGAGACGGAGAAGGAGAGGCCGAGAGAGAGAGATAGAGAGAGGCGAGAGTGATAGAGCAGAAAGAAAGTCGAGCGAGAGAGAGAGAGAGAGAGAGAGAAGCAGAGAGAAGAGAGAGAAAGAGAGAGAGAGAGAGAGAGAGAGAGAGAGAGAGAGAGAGCGAGAAGAGAGAAGAGAGAGATAACGAGAGAAGAGAGAAGAGAGAGAGAGAGAGAAGAGAAAAGAGAGAGAGAGAGAGAGAAGAGAAGAGAGACGGCGAAGAGGAGAGAGAGATTAACGAGAGAGGAGAGCGAGAGAGAGAGAGAGAGAGAGAGAGAGAGATTGAAGCGATGAGATGAGATGAGTGAGACGAGAGAGACGAGAGAGCGAGAGAGAGAGAGAGATGAGAGAGCGAGAGAGAGAGAAGAGAGAGAGAGGAGAGAGCGAGAGAGAGAGAGAGAGAGAGAGAGAAAGAGAGACGAGAGAAAGAGCGCAAGAGAGAGAGAAGAGAGAGAGAGCGAGAGAGAGAGAGAGATTAAGCGAAAGAAGAGAGAAGAAGAGGGGGGAGAGAGAGGAGAGAGAAGAGAGAGAGAGAAGAAGCGAGAGAGAGATAGGGAGAGAGAGAGAGAGAGAGGGCGGAGAAGAGAGAGAGAGAGAGAGAGAGAGAGAGAGAGAGAGAGAGGCGAGAGAAGAGAGAGAGAGAGAGAGAGAGAGCAGAGAGAGCACGAGAGAGAAGAGAGAGAGAGAGAGAGAGAGAGATAATAGCAGAGAAAGAAGAGAGAGGCAGAGAGAGCGAGAGATGCGAAGAGAGAGAGAGAGCCTGAAGGAGAGAGAGAGCGAGAGAGGAGAGCAGAAGAGAGAGAGAGCATGATTATAGGTGAAGCGTCTGTGTAGCCACGCACGTGTGTGCGCGGTGTTTGTTTACGTTAGCGGTATATAGTCATATAATATGAATGCCTACACACGTAAGGCCTGAGGGTGCTAATGCATCACGTACGCTACCGATGTTCTCTGCGGAGTAAACATCACACAGCCGCAAACAACCGCCTGATGACTTCTGCGCCTAGGGATTCTGTCGGTCGAACGGCTCTCTCGAAATTAAACGTCGTTGACAGAAAAAAATGTTTGAAAAACCCAAACAGATTTATGAACGCCAGTGCTTAATGCGATCGCACGCGCACCTAGCGTCAGATCCGTGAGAAATGCTGCGGACAATAATAATAGAAGTCGTATAGCTAAGTGCATAAGCTGCGCGGCCAGAGAGCGACGACGGATGAGCGACGACGAAAAGCGACGACGACGATGTACGACGACGATGGCGACGATCGACGATGCCGAACGACGAATGGCGAGCGACGACGATGAGCGACGAGAATGCAGACGACGACTGATGGCGACGACGACGATGGCGACGCCACCGACCGATACGACGACGATGCGACGGAGATGATGGCGCCAATCAACAAATGACAACGACGAATATAAACGATGCGCGACGACGACGATTGATGACGACGACGTGACGATGTCCGACGCCGTGGCGATTGAAAACCGACGATCCATAGCAAATATGACGCGCAATGAAAACGACGATGACGAGTCGACGACGACATTGCGTCTGTGTGCTTGGCTCGCAGTCAGTAGCTTCGTTCGCAATCCATTCACAGAATAGCAGACTGACAAAACACTTTAAAACAGAGCGACTGCTGCTGCTACTGCTACTGCTGCTGCGCGCTACTGCACTGCTAGCGTTTGCTGTCTCTGTTGCTGCTGCTCGCTGACTGCTGCTAACTGCTGACTGCTGCTACTTGCTGTTGCTGCTGCGCTACTTACTGCTCGTGGCTGCTGATGCTACTGCTGCTGCTATTGCTGTGCTGCTGCTGCTGCTTGCTTGACTGCCGCTGCTACTGCTGCCTGCTGCTGCTGATACTGCTGTCTGCGCTGGCTGATACTTGCTGGTGGCTGCTGCGCTGCTGATACTGCCGCTCGCACATTGTGGGCAGCAGCGCGCCGTCCGAAATCACACAAACTATCAACGCGATGCATTGCGTACTCCCAGAATTCAAATCAGGCCACCGGCAGCTGCCCGAGTCTTCCGAAGGTCGTGCGGCGCTAGCGACACTCTATGGGGCGTCAGCGGCAAAACTACGAGCGGCTATGGAAGAGAAGCGGTTGTTATCCTGACATTACTCGATAATCGTAGGTATCTCTCTAGACGCATCGTAAATACTATGTATATATACATGGTTTCTGTCATGCGCCGCTCATGCTCTTCTCTTTATGCCCACCCCGCCCGCCTCGCTCTCTCTCGTCTCCAGAGCGCGCGCGCGCCTCTCTTTTCTCTCCTGGCTCTTTTTGCTCTCTCTGTCCTCTGCTCATCTCCTCTCTCTCTCTCTCTCTCTCATTTCGCCCAGACTGACGGCGATTCTTCCTCTCTCTCTCTCTCTCTCGCGCGCTTCTTCATCTCTCTCTCTCGCTGCTTCTCTCTCCTCTCTCTCTCTCTGCTCACTCTCTCGTCTCATCGGCCTCTTCATGTCACTCTTCACTCACTGTCTCCTTCCGCTTTTCTCGCTATCAAACCGTTCCTAATCTGCTATCCAACTTCTCTCTCATCGCGCTCATCGGCGCGCACAAAGTCTCTCATCATCTCTCTCCATGTCCAGCTGCCTCCCTGCGACAATGCTCCTCCCCTTTCTCTCCCTCATAATCCGCGCTCATCATCTGCTCGCTCTCTGTCTCTCTCTCTCTTTCTCTCTCTCTCGCGCGCGATTCATCTCGAACGTCTTCTCAGTCTCTGCTCTCTCTCTCTCTCTCATGCTCTCTCATCTGCTCATCTCTGCTCTTTCTTGCCCTCTACATCTCTCTCTCCCGTCCCTCACCTCTCATCTCTCTCAATCTCTCCCCAGCTCTCTCCTCTGTCTCTTGCTGCTCTCTATCTCCTCTCTCGGACTCTCCTCTCATCCCCTCTCCTCTCTCGTCTCCTCTCTCCTCTCACCTCGCTCTCCACGGCTCGCTCGTTCTTCTCTTCATGCTTCTCTCTCATGCTCTCCTGCCTCATCATCTCTCTCAATCTGCATCTCCTCATCACTCGGTCTCTCATCTCTCTCCTCCCCTCTGTCTCCGTCGTCTCTACTCACACTCTCCCTTCACTCTTTTTCTACGTCTCTCCTCGCGGGTCCCTTCTCTCTCTGTCTCTCTTCCTCTCGTCTCTCAATCCTCTCGATTCTCTCTCTCTCTGGTCTCTCTCTCTCTCTGCTCTGTCTCCATTTTCTCGTCTCTCTCTCTCGTTTCTCGTCGTCTTCCTCTCTCCTCTCTCGTCGTCTCTCTCTCGACATTACGTCGCTCTCTCTCTCTCTCTCATCTCATTCACTCTCTCTCTGCTCTCCTCCTTTCTGTCTCTCCTCCTCTCTCTCCCTCTCTGTCTCTCTCTCTGGTCTTCTCTCCTCACCCTCGCGGTCAACTCCTCTCCCTCTCGCACGCTCTCTCTCACTCGTCTCTCCTCCTCGTCTCTCTCATCTGCCCCACCAATCCTCACGTTTCGGAGTCCACACAGCTGGCCATGTAGCACGTGGCGTGTGTAATTATGAGTTTTACTCACGGCATCCCCACAGGTGTCTACGACATGCGTCCGTCGCTCGCATGTCGACTCGGACCGACCCACGTGGCAGCCTGGCCCTGCACCGACAACCGCGGTGAGTGACAGCATACAGCCGTAGTACCTACCTGCCGTCTCGGTACTCGGCACCCGCCCGCACGTCTTAACCGTAATATAATCATTGGACGTGACGGATATGAATGATATACTAATGAGTATGATTGATAAGATGATTCGTAATATAATTGATGAAATGATATGAGTTGTAAATATAAATGATATTACAATGCCCGTAGGGTCTATGTCCACCACAGGGTATCGATGCGGAGGGTACGCCTGGATACGGTTTCGATAATATCCGAAACGTATCCCTGGTTACTGAATTAATATGCCGGACGCGTACTCACCTACTCCCTAACGATTCTAAAGGAATCGCCTACGGCTACCCTAAGCTGCTGTGTGTGTGTGTGTATGTGTGCGTGCGTGCGTCTGTGTCTGTATGTGTGTGTGTATGTGTGTGTGTGTGCGTATGTGTGTGTGGGGTTGTGTGTGTGCGTGTGTGTGTGTGTGTGTGTGTGTGTGTACGTATGCGTGCGTGCGTGCGTGCGTACGTCTGTGTCTGTATGTGCGTGGTTTATACCTCTCTCGCCTGTGTTCCGCATTTATTCAGGGAGACCAACAGCGACAGCGTGTCGCCACCGTCGCCAGCAGCCGCGCAGCTGTCGTCGGTCGTGCAGACGGAGATGGCGCCGTAGAACGCGCGCGAAAAGCTGACGTCAATCTTCATCGTCTGTTCGTCGGGATAGCACGCCACATTCACGCCTACAAGCAGATTGTGTGCACTATAGTCACCGCTGCTGCCACCCTAATGTAAAACACAACATAATAAATACTCACTGTAATAGACTAGATAGATAGACTAACACAGTGATAGCCACTGTTGCCACCCTAATGTAAAACTAAACATAGATCAGTGATAGTCTCCTAGGAAATTTAGTAAAACTAAATCAAGCTTAATCATCGCTGGCGCTGCCTCTTATTCATCATAGATCAATTAGCGCCAGTATTTGATCCTGTTCCGGCCGATCGGATGATCTGGATCCGGATCCGCGTGTATGCTTACCTGTTACGAGCGCTGGTAGACTAGGGACGGATCTCGTCGGCGCTGGCGTCGGCGCGCTCGTGCGTGGGCGTGGTCTGTAGGTTGTTGTTGGTGCGTACGTGTGGGTGGGAGGGTGGCTGTGGGTCGTCGGTCTGTATGTTGTTGTTGGTTCGTACGTGTGGGTGGGAGGGTGGCTGTGGGTCGTCGGTCTGTAGGTTGTTGTTGGTGCGTACGTGTGGGTGGGAGGGTGGCTGTGGGTCGTCGGTCTGTATGTTGTTGTTGGTGCGTACGTGTGGATAGTTGTTGTTGGTTTGGGTGTCGTAGTTGTGGTCGTTGTTGTTGTTGTTGGTTTTGGAGTTGTTGTTGTTGTTGTTGTTGTTGCTGTTGGTTTTGGAGTTGTTGTTGTTGTTGCTGTTGGTTTTGGAGTTGTTGTTGTTGTAGGTCTGGGAGTTGTTGTTGTTGTTGTTGTTGTTGTTGTTGTTGTTGTAGGTTTTGGAGTTGTTGTTGTTGTTGTAGGTCTGGGAGTTGTTGCTGTTGTTGTTGTTGGTTTTGGAGTTGTTGTTGTTGTAGGTCTGGGAGTTGTTGTTGTTGTTGTTGTTGTTGTTGTAGGTTTTGGAGTTGTTGTTGTTGTTGTAGGTCTGAGAGTTGTTGTTGTTGTTGTTGTTGTTGTAGGTTTGGGAGTTGTTGTCGTTGTTGTAGGTCTGGGAGTTGTTGTTGTTGTTGTTGTTGTAGGTTTGGGAGTTGTTGTTGTTGTTGTTGTTGTAGGTTTGGGAGTTGTTGTTGTTGTTGTAGGTCTGGGAGTTGTTGTTGTTGTTGTTGTTGTCGTCGGTTTACGTGTCGTTGTCGTCGTCGTCGTCGTCGGTTTACGTGTCGTCGTCGTCGTCGTCGGTTTACGTGTCGTCGTTGTCGGTTTACGTGTCGTCGTCGTCGTCGTCGTCGGTTTACGTGTCGTCGTTGTTGTCGTCTGCCTGTGCTGTTTAAGCAGGAAGTCCAGCGGGTCCCCGGAGCCAGCACCCAGCTCGATCACGCCCAACTCCAGTCGGTTTGCTTCCACTGACGGAGCAGCCGTCGTCGTCGTCGTCGTCGTCGTCGTCCGATTCATCATCGCCATCATCCTCATCATCGACGTGATCATGGACCGGTAGATGGCGCTGGGCTGCGAGCGCGCCAGCAGTCCGTACGGACCAGACGTATGGAAGCTTTGCTTGGCGACCCACCTGTCTCTCTGCTTGTCGGCGTTGACGGCGTGCTGTCCGCAGACGACAGCGGCTGCGACCTGCGACAGTAGCGACATGTGCAATTATAGTCATTACTATTATTATTGTTATTGTTGTTATTGTTTTTATTAGTCTTTTTTTTAATTATACTTTTCTACAATATATGATTATACATACATATATATATATATATATTTATATTGATATATATATATATATAT
>NW_014582270.1:0-408 GCF_000485595.1 Priapulus caudatus
CTCTCTTCTTTCTTTCTTCTCTCTCTCTCTCTCTCTCTCTCTACTCTCTCTCTCTCTTACTTTACTTCTACTCTCTCTTTCTTTTTCTTTCTCTCTCTCTCTCTCTCTCTCCTCTCTTCTCTACTCTCTTCTCTCCCCCCACCTTCTCTCTCTCTCTCTCTCTCTCTATCTCTACTCTCTCTCTCTCTCGCTCTCTCTCTCTCTACTCTCAGTTCTCTCTTCGCACACCGCTACAAGATTATTGCTGGCCACCGGATTAGAGTCGCTAATGACTTATCTGTCTGGAAACTAACGTCTGCGAATGTGTAATCGTACGGGTAAAATCCCGCGCTCACCACACAGGTTTTTCGTGTGTGTGTATATATGTGTGTGTGTGTGTGTGTGTGTGTGTGTGTGTGTGTGTGTGTG
>NW_014582270.1:1489-2891 GCF_000485595.1 Priapulus caudatus
TGTGAGCTATGCATGTGTGTGTGCCTGCATGCGTGCATACGTGCGTGCGCGTGTGTGCGTGTGTGCGCGCGTGTGTGAGCTATGCATGTGTGTGTGCCTGCATGCGTGCATACGTGCGTGTGCGTGTGCGTGCGTGCGCGCGTGTGTGCAGCTATGTATGTGTCTGCGCGCTTACATGCGTGCATACGCGCGTGTGCGTGTGTGCGTGTGTGCGCGCGTGTGTGAGCTATGCATGTGTGTGTGCCTACATGCGTGCATACGCGCGTGTGTATGTGCGTGTGTGTATGTATGTGTGTGTGTGTGTGTGCATGCGTGCATACGCGCGTGTGTATGTGCGTGTGTGTATGTATATGTGTGTGTGCCTGCATGCGTGCATACACGCGTGTGTATGTGCGTGTGTGTATGTATATGTGTGCGTGCCTGCATGCGTGCATACGCGCGTGTGTATGTGCGCGTGTGTATGTATATGTGTGTGTGCCTGCATGCGTGCATACGCGCGTGTGTATGTGCGTGTGTGTATGTATATGTGTGTGTGCCTGCATGCGTGCATACGCGCGTGTGTATGTGCGTGTGTGTATGTATATGTGTGTGTGCCTGCATGCGTGCATACGCGCGTGCGCGTGCGTGCGTGTGAATCTCTGAGCAGCACCGCACCGATTATTATAGCATGCATCATCTACAAATAATTATCATCAGCAACAGAGGATTAGGATGTAATGAGTTCTGGTACTGATGCTCATTATATGAACACATGAAGTAGAGTCTGCATCATCGCAAGTGGTAAACATGTCAACGAAAACCCAAATCTCTATACTATCTATGGTTTCTATTTGCTTTCGACTCGCTGAGAAAATCTCGATGTCCACCAGCTTATGTTCAGGTAATCAAATTGGAGAAGCGCGATTCACTCGCCGCGTGGGTTTATTAATGTCGAAATAAAATTCATTTCTTTCAAAATTGTAATAGGAAATGTGTGTACGGAATGATTCAACGGAACCGGAACCAATTGAGCTGGAAACAATACTCAGAAATGAAAGCAAAACTATTTTGAATAGAAATAATATTTTAGCACTTTAGGAAAATTAGAATTCATTAAGTAAAGATGATACATCGTCTCTAAATAAATCAAAGCCCCCCCCCCCAATTTGAAGCAGACACACTAATTTCAGAACAGCAACCACTAACTACGTCCCTTTCTCTATCTCACACCCAATTCTATCTTCCACCTCACCTTTCTCTGGTGGTTTCTTTCTCCCATTATTTCTTTTTGCCCCCACTCTAATGGTCCCTTCCAAACTCATCCAATCTCCTCGACATTCTCTTTCCTCTCTTATCCACTCCTTCCTCCCCACTCTACGTCATTTCTCTCTCTCTCTCTCTCTCCCTCACTCTCCCCTCTCTA
>NW_014582270.1:3965-6760 GCF_000485595.1 Priapulus caudatus
CCACCTCTCTCTCTCGCTCTCGCTATATATATATATATAATATATATATACATATAATATATATAACCAAATCTGACCTCTTTGTCTCTGGCTCCCCTACCCACGCGGGCTTCGGGCTAACTATTACCTGCTATCGCTAGTCTCTATACTGTCTGTAGTACCCACCACCACATGAACTCATATTGCAATATTTTATACGTTGAGCCCGTGCCATATTATGCTAACGCGCCTGTTTCTACGAGTGTCTGTCGCAAGCTGGTATTTACCCGGCGCTATATGAGTATAAAATTTGTAACGCTTATTACACGTATTTTGCGAGTGTGCGCTTGCCATCCGCGGATGGGGAGATCATCACGGTCTAAGACTTATTGATATTAGAGTGGAATTACGTGTTTGAGATTTTTTGAAAGATGTAGGTATTCGATAGCCTAACACGCGTGCAGGTTCGTAAACTCGTTCACGGCTACTGCATGGTTATGTGCAGTGTCCATGCATTTACGATATATATATATACATACATATTTGTATATAGAGATAGATGGATAGATAGATTGTTTTTACTAATGCTATACAGAGAGGCTTGCCGTGCGGTTATGCGTGTAGATTTAGATGTAGGCAAATAATTTATGTTGCGTGAGCATAACAATATACGTAACGCGCGTTACGCAAGCATAATATCATATAAGGCAAACACGTATAACGTGCGTTACGTGAGCATGATACTGTATATAACAACGCGTATAACGTGCAATGCGTGGGAATGATACCGTATATTACAACATGCATGTATAACGTGCAATGCGTGAACATGATACCGTATACTATATGTATAACGTGCGTTGCCTGAGCACGATACCGTATATAACAACGCGTATAACGTGCAATGCCTGAGCATGATACCGTATATAACAACGCGTATAACGTGCAATGCCTGCATGAGCATGATACCGTATATAACAACGAGTATAACGTGCAATGCCTGAGCATGATACCGTATATAACAACGCGTATAACGTGCGTTGCCTGAGCATGATACCGTATATAACAACGCGTATAACGTGCGTTGCCTGAGCATGATACCGTATATAACAACGCGTATAACGTGCAATGCCTGAGCATGATACCGTATATAACAACGAGTATAACGTGCGTTGCCTGAGCATGATACCATATATAACAACGAGTATAACGTGCAATGTCTGAGCATGATACCGTATATAACAACGAGTATAACGTGCAATGCCTGAGCATGATACCGTATATAACAACGAGTATAACGTGCGTTGCCTGAGCATGATATACCGTATATAACAACGCGTATAACGTGCGTTGCCTGAGCATGATAAACCGTATATAACAACGCGTATATAATGTGATTTACGCGAGCGTGTCTGCCACCGCATATATACGAACATATACGTAATGTGCGTGTTGTGAGCACGTTAGCGTTTATAACGTAACGTCTCACGATCACGCAATCTTTTATAATTACACTATCAGATTAACGACGCGGCCATCGCTAGAATCATATAGGAGTTAATTACCAGCTTTAAAAAAAGTATAATTACGCTCATTATCGTTACGTCGCGTGAGGCGACATCTGGCGGCATAAGGCGCTTTCCCGCACGCGCCCGCCCCTCGACTGTTGTCTCGTTAGCGTACAATTCGCGCCTCTCTACGTGGTGATTTACGGCGAGCAGTGAATCTTGTTGCCCTTTCGTCTGCGCGTCGAAAATCACGCGATGATATATTATTTTTCGCTCGGATTTCGGCAGTGATGATGTGCGCGAGGCGCACGCGAACCGTCGCGCGAAGGCGTCTATTGAGGTGACGAGAGGAGCAGTAAAGGAGGTTTTCGCGTGATTTCGGCGTTTATTAGTTTTCGCGGCGAGAAGGGGGGGGGTGGCGAGGCATGGAGAGGCGTCAGACGTGAGGCGTCGGCAACCACGCCCGGCGCGACGTCCGCGTTAAGCTAATCTACGCGGTCACGCATTAAAATGCCATTACGCGAGGTCTTCGTATTACGTTACGACCCGCGTCTGCGCCCGTACGCGCACGCACTCACGCACGCGAGCACGCCCGCTCTCCCGGCCTAACGCACTCACGCACGCACGTACGCCCGCACGCACTCACGCACGCGAGCACGCCCGCTCTCCCGGCCTAACGCACTCACGCACGCACGTACGCCCGCACGCACGCACGTACACACGCACGCACGTACGTACACTCGCACGCGCTCACGATTGTCAAAATAAACGCAAGATCCACGATTCAAGTTTCAATATTTTTATTTGCATGTATAATTAATATAGTACATACCGTTTAAAAAATTAATACTAACAAAAATAATTATGATGAGTTAATACGCTTTAAAGACGCACATATGAAAACAACCTTCATTGCCTTCCGACGTCGGTCTAAAAATTAAATCAATAAAAATTGAATGACTCTTCAAAATAAACAGAACGATAAGTTAAGAGTTGATTGACGGACGTTAGCATATCGGATGTCGCGACGTATCTTAGCACAGGAGCGCGTTATCTGTCGGTTTTACGAGATTTTCAATAGAGTGCGCTTAAAATCCGTGCGGTGTAGGACGGAGACTATTTGCGCACATCCGCATATAAACAAAGCATAATTTTCGTGAACAATATAACCGTCTCCGTCGATATAGATATAATATCGATCTATCTATTTATCTATCTCTCTCGCGCGCGCTTTCTCTCCCTCTCTCTCTCTCTCTCTCTCTCTCTCTCTCTACTATACATATATATATATACACATATATATATATA
>NW_014582270.1:7555-8258 GCF_000485595.1 Priapulus caudatus
TATATATATATATATATATATTCATATCAGAAAGAAGATAATTATGGGATACTAAATAAGTAATGTCAGGCATATATAGGCATTTGTTAAAAAAAACGAATGCCCGGATGTGCCATGACGTCATCATCGCGGTACGGCGTCTACCAAGCCATTAACGTTGACGTGAGAACGAGTCGCAAAAACTGGATGGTACGGTCGGCAAAAAAGCGGTGGATTTGCAGAGATAATGTAGAGAGAGAGCTGATAATGTAGAGAGTTGATGAGTTGTCTGAGGGGGCTGCGGCAGCCGACAGCATGAGCGGGGTCACGTGATCACGGAGGCTGACGGTGTTTGTCGCAAGGCGTCTGACGGAAACATTATTGCATCATCACGCGGGGGGAGGGGGCTGCTGTATGCTTCCCCACACCCCCACGTTCACCCTACGTCCACCCCACGCCTCCCACCCACTCCCCCACACCCCACGCCCTAACGCCACTGTCTAAGACTTGATAGTATCTAAGTCTCTAGCTTCACCGGTATAGCACCTTATGTGTAGCCTTATAGGTGTGGTCCCGTATGTATAGCCCCTTTGTGTAGCCCCCAGGATCCCTAGAGCGGGAGTGAAAGGGCTATGTGGGTAAACCTACTACAGCTGAAGTGTAGGGGGCTATACGGGTAGACCTACTACAGCTGAGTGTAGGTGGCTATACGGGTAGACCTACT
>NW_014582270.1:9537-10941 GCF_000485595.1 Priapulus caudatus
ACACACACACACACACACACACACACACACACACACACACACACACACACACACACACACACACACACACACACACACACAACACACACACACACACACACACACACACACACACACACACAGGCCCATCCGCTGAAACGCACGTGCACGCACACACGCACGCCTGCTCGCACCCACGCACACACGCGCGCACATAATACCACAAGCGTATACAATAAAGTGTTCTCCTACGATTTTATTTCTTTACAACGCGTAGAACGGCGACGCGAAATATAATACCACATCATTAATTTTTTTCGTAATATCAATTCGACCATTGTTATATATATATATACATATACAGAGCAGAGAGAGAGAGAGAGAGAGAGAGAGAGAGAGAGAGAGAGAGAGAGGAGGAGCGCGGATAACGAGACAAAGCCATAGGAGTAAGAGCGGAAAAACGGCTGGTTTCCCCTCACCACGCACCATGCTCAGATACAAACGCGCTCACCCATGTTCCCGTCAGATGCGCCGGTCAACGACATAACTATCTATGCTAGTGATATCTGATAGACTTCGGCTACAATCATTATCTCTATCGCATCAGATACTGGGTTCGCTAGACCATAACTAGCTTCTAGCTTTTGGATAGACTTTCGTAACAGTAATAAGCGATGCGATAGTCCCTGTGTTTACATCGCGCATGACAGTAAATACTGAATACCGCACCGGCTCTCTGTGTAGCGTTCACCGCTCATGTCGTTTGCAACTCCTCTCGCTGCCCCTCCCCCTCTTCTCCTCTACCATCTTGTCTCTCTCCCTCCCTTCCCGCTGTATGCCTTTCTGCTTTCCTGTCACTCTTCTCTCTCTCCTCTCCTCCCTCTNCACACACACACGCACGCACGCACGCACACACACGACACGACACACACACACACACACACACACACACACACACACACACACACACAATGATGGATACACCGGCATTATCCGGGTTCTACTCTAATAATGTGTACTGTGATATTAAGGGATCTCGATAACCGATTATTAGTGAGTTTATTATGAACTAGAGAGACGGAGGGAGACGGTAGTACTGAAAAAGCTATTGCACGTATAGCACATGTGCGATAACTGCATGAATGTACCCGTACATGAAATCTATTTGTAGCTCGTATGAAGAGACACATTCATATGTTGCCACTAATGTACTATATATTATATCTATAAATTCTAGGCCACTCTGTCTGCCCGCAAAGGGTTTAATACAAATGTTCGAACAGGCTATAAAGTCTAAGCATTCCCTGTCTCTCTCGCTCCCTCCCCCTCCTCTCTCTCTCTCATGCTCCTCGTTTTCACACACACACACACACACACACACACACACACACACACACACACACACACACACACACACACACACAC
>NW_014582270.1:15058-16174 GCF_000485595.1 Priapulus caudatus
TGTGTGTGTGTGTGTGTGTGTGTGTGTGTGTGTGTGTGTGTGTGTGTGTGTGTGTGTGTGTGTGTGTGCGCGCGCGTGAGTACAAACGTGATATGAGAGTGGTTGTACGTCGTTTTCACAGCAGCATAACTAGACTGTAAATATTACAATGGACGACTGACAACACACATCGTCCAGCTATTGTTTCATACCCAACCGAAATTTTATATTCGGAGGAGAATGATAATCTGAAATTTTAACTACGGAAGGATAATATAATATGTGTTAACAGTATATGTATATAAAACAGTGTAATGGGATATTCTACAATAATATAATTCTGCCATATATATATATATATAATGTATAATTATTACCCATAACC
The DNA here is from genome assembly GCF_000485595.1 of Priapulus caudatus. Taxonomy (NCBI): domain Eukaryota; kingdom Metazoa; phylum Priapulida; class Priapulimorpha; order Priapulimorphida; family Priapulidae; genus Priapulus; species Priapulus caudatus. Next base: position 15,423 of record NW_014582270.1, read on the forward strand.
CACCAATGCAGAAATAGACATTTTACCGAAAAAATGGGTAACAGTTCGTGAAATCTGCAGTCACTCGTTATTATTTGGCATAGCATGATAGCAACATATTTGCACTTATTTATCTTGACATCGGTGCATCGGGAAATAAATATATAATGTCTAATGAACATAATAAACATAATGCATGAGTTCATCACCCGGTAACTGTAGCTAGGGTCTCCCATATTTAACTGCTTACGGTTAATGTTTGGACAGTGGCTCATATGTCTTCGATGTCTCTATATAGCTCATTTTATTGTCCAATAAACGTATTTGTATTAATTTTAAAATCTACAACTCTCTCGCAGCTATGCATACACGCGTGCGTATTAAGATATACACGGTACAGGGTTAATTACTAAGAATATCACACGAACACTATAGCTGTTAATTGATTAGCCATAGACGCCTGTATATTATGATCTTGCGATGCTAAATACCTTTGCTAACCACTTGCCTGTTGTTTCGCACTATATATATATATATATATTATACACATATATTTATTTATTAATAGTTTATGATGATCGCAAACAATAAAATGCTAGATGATGCCATACATCGTAATAGGGGTGATGTTCTCTGTAGGTTATCCTTACCAACGAGGTCATGACAGTGGAGATGAATCACAAATCGCATCTGTGAGTTTGTGTGTGCATGTGTGTGTGTGTGTGTGTGTGTGTGTGTGTGTGTGTGTGTGTGTGTGTGTGTGTGTGTGTGTG
>NW_014582270.1:16726-18145 GCF_000485595.1 Priapulus caudatus
GTGTGTGTGTGTGTGTGTGTGTGTGTGTGTGTGTGTGTGTGTGTGTGTGTGTGTGTGTGTGTGTGTGTGTGTGTGTGTGTGTGTGTGTGTGTGTGTGTGTGTGTGTGTGTGTGTGTGCGCGTGCGCCTATCTTAGACATCGTTGAACTATTCCCCTCCGAATAGCTATCATGTCGAGCCTAGCTCTGCTGGAAACTGTTGCTTTTGCAAATTGCGAAACGAGCAAGGGGACAAGGGCCACGTTGCCATTGGCGGCGATTTAAGCTAATTTGCAATTTCGAAACGACTACCGAACCCCATTTGCTGGCCATTCTGGAGACTTTTAGGGCCGGAAACACATCGTTTATCGACCGTCATTTGCGCTATTAGTTTAGACCAGCGGTGACATCAAAGACGCTTGGCGGCCGGGCTGCATATGGTTCCTTTACGCTATACCCACGAAGATGGTGTGTCTCCGTGTCTCTCACTCGCCCCTTCCTATATGTATATATATATACACACACACCCCGACTCTACTTTCCCCGACAAAACCCGTTTTTTCTCTTTTTTTTAAACCGGTAAATAATGCGATTTTGTATCGAAACAGCGCCTCGTGAAAGTGTGTTCCGCTGTGATGAAAATGGACTTTGGCTCGTTCGTTTTCCACTGCTCGCCAGCTCGCTCGATAGGCTGGCTTTCTCGCGGGGCGTGACTGCGCCTGAGAATACGCCCGCGCCGCGCGGCCACGCAGCACAAACCATACGCCGCTGTTTACATCTCCTCTGCTTACAAAAGCGTGGCTTACGTGTGATTGTGACGCATAAATCAGCGAAGGAAAGAACGCATTTCTCAATGACACCGCTTGTGTGACTGCATCTGCTTTCTGCGCCGGGTAAGGCGGTATGTACGCACGCTACATGTAGTGTGGAAGCCGCGATGCTATCGCTGTGGTGGTGCGCTGCGTTGCTATAACAGCCAACATAGACGATGCAAGTTGACGACGATTTAAATATACCTCATTTCACATGAAATCGTATATATATATACATATATTATATATTTATATATGTAAATATATATGATATATTATTGTATATTTGTTTATATACATAAGTACTATCATATTATGTCTTCTAGCATAAGCATCCGACACTGGACAAATAAAATAAATTAAATGAACAGAATTATAAGCGACATAATATCAAATTTTGAATTACGATGCGCATGTGAATAAATAATTCACATGAGTGGGCAGACAATTGTCGCAGCATAAGCGAAAAAGGCCTGCTAATCAAGGCGCAGTCAAACCTCGTTTATCTACTGTCGTAAGTTACATGTATATAAATGAATAAATAAATAAATAAATAAATATATATATATATACATATATATATATATACATACACACCACACACACGCGCGCGCGCGCACACACACACAC
>NW_014582271.1:0-271 GCF_000485595.1 Priapulus caudatus
AGGGAGAGAGAATAAAATAGACCGATATGGAGAAAGAGAGGGAGAGAGAATAAAATAGACCGAGAAGGAGAAAGAGAGGGAGAGAGAATAAAATACAGCAAGAAAGAGAAAGAGAGGAAGAGGGAATGAAATAGAGCGAGAATGAGAAAGAGACGGTGAGAGAGAAATAGAGCGAGAAGGAGAAAGAGAGGGAGAGAATGAACACACATGGAGAGATAGAGAGAGGGCAAGAGAGAGAGAGAGAGAGAGAGAGAGAGAGAGAGAGAGAGAG
>NW_014582271.1:4146-8258 GCF_000485595.1 Priapulus caudatus
AGCAGATGAGGGGCGAGGACAGAGAGAGATAGAGGGGAAGAGGAAGACAAAAAAAAGGAGAAAGTGTAGACGGTAGAGAGAGACGAGAGCAAAACTGGAGAAAGAAAGAGAGAGAGCGAAGCACAAAGCACAAAAAGAAGAGAGAGAGTGAAGTAAGAGAAGATGACACAGAGAGCGGCAGATTATATATATATATATATGATAATCTCGCCCCTCTCAATATATATATATATATAGAGAGAGAGAGAGAGCAGAGAGGAGCGAGACGAGCAGAGAGAGAGAGAGAGCAGAGACAGAGAGAGAGAGAGAGATGAGAGAGAGAGAGAGAGAGAGAGGAGGAGAGAGAGAGAGAGAGAGAGAGAGTGAGAGAGAGATAGAGAAGCATGGGAGAGAAGGAGTGAGAGGAGCGGGAAAGAGAGGGGGAGAGAGAGAGAGAGGAGATAGAGAGAGCATAGGGGGAGAGAGCAGAGAGGAGAAGGGCCGTGACGGAAGAGAGAGGAGAGCAGGAGCACGACGTGGGCGCACGAGAGAGCCGCGAAAGAAAAATATGGGCAAGGGCAGAACGTTGCGGATGAGAGAAAGAGAGGAGGGAGTCGAGACATTGCTCGTGAAAGAGAGAGAGACGAGAGAGAGAGAGGCGAGAGGGTGGAGAAGGGGTATGCGTGAAACAGAGGGAGATAAGCTAGTCGGAGTAGGAGTGAGTAGGAGAGAGATGCAGGGAGGGGGTTAAGGAGGAGAGAGCAGATAACAGACGGTGTTTATGGCTTCGGCTGTTTGCTGTTTGCTTAAACATTGGAGCTAGTGCATGGGTAGTGTTTGCTTAAAGCACATTCTTAGCCACCTCTCCAGCCACTGAACGTGTCTGTGTGCATCTGCACGCACGTGTACGCGCGTGCGTAGTCTTGGCCACAGCGCACTTGCGTACGTGCATGCATGGGTACGTTTGTGTGTTTTATTGTATGCGTATGTGTGTGTGTGTGGGTGTGTGTGTGTGTGTGTGCGTCTGTGTGTGCGTGCGTGTGTGTGCGTGCGTGTGTGTGTGTACGTACATGTGCGTTCGTGCGTGTTCGTTCGTGCGTGTGCGTGCGTGCGCGTGTAAGTGCGTGTGTGTTCGTGCTTGTGCGTCCGTGCGTGCGTGTGCGTTCGTGCGCGCGGGCGTGTGTGTGTGCATGCGTGTGTGTGCGTGCGTGCGTGTGTGTGCGTCTGTGTGTGCGTGCGTGTGTGTGCGTGCCTGCGTGTGTGTGCTTGTACGTGCTTGCATGCGCGTTCGTGCGTGTGCATGTTTGTGCGTTCGTGCATGCGTGTGCGTTCGTGCGCGGGGGCTTAGTGTGTGCATGCGTGTCTGTGCGTGCGTGCGTGTGTGTGCGTCTGTGTGTGCGTGCGTGTGTGTGTGTACGTGCGTGTGCTTTCGTGCGTGTGCGTGCGTGTGCGTTCGTGCGTGCGTGTGCGTGCGTGTGTGCGTTTGAGTGTGTGCGTGCTCATGCGCGTGCGTGTGCGTTCGTGCGTCCGTGTACGTTCGTGCGTGCAGTGTCGTACGTGTGTGTGCAGGTTCCGTAGTGTGTGCGTGCGTGTGCGTGCGTGCGTGTGCGTTCGTGGCCGTGTGTGTGGCGTTCGTGCGTGCGTGTGCGTTCGTGCGTTGCGTGTGCGTGCGTGTTCGTGCGTGGCAGTGTGCGTTCGAGCGTGCGTAGTGCCGTTGCGGTGTTGTGTGCGTGTGCGTTGTGCTTGTGCGTTCGCTGCTTGTGCGTATCGTACGTGCGTGTGCCGTGTCGTGTGCGTTCGATGGTGCGTGCGTCGGTGCGTGTGATGTGCGTGTGCCTTCGTGTGTGCGTGTGGCCGTGCGTGTGCGATGCGGTGCGTGTGTGTGCGTGCCGTGTGCCGTGCGGGCGTGTGCGTTCGAGCAGTAGTCGTGTGGTGGCGTGTGGCGTGCGTCGCGTCGTGCGCTCGTGCGTGCGTAGTGCGTAGGATGTGTGTGTCGAGTTGCATTCGTGCTTAGCGCGTTCGTGCGTGCGTGTGCGTGCGTATGCGTTTGCGTGGCGTGTGCGTTTGGCGTGGTGTGTGAGTGTGCGTTTGTTGCGTCGCGTTTGCGTACGTGGCGTGTGCGTGGCGTGCGTGTGGCGCTCGTGCGTGCGTTTGCGCTGGCGTGTCGCCGTTTCGTACGTGTGGCGTTCGTGCGCTGGCGTGCTGCGTGCGTGTGTGTGTGCGTGCGTGTGCGTTTCGTGCCTGTTCGTTCATCGTGTGTGTGCGTGCGTGCGCGCGTGTGTATGTGCGTGCGTGACGTCATGATACGGGTACAGGGCGACACTCTCTCTTCTCTCTATGCTAGGCTATATATATATATATATATATATATCATTTACATATATATACTATATTATATTAATATAATAGTATATTATATCTAGAATCATGTGATGAGAAGCATGGCCTGGGGGCCGTTGTCAGAAAAAGAACTTGTCGGCAACATTAGTCTTACACATTACATTCCACTCCGTAAACACGTATGACAGAAATCATGGTAAGGTTACGAGAAACGAAAAATGCTTCCGCAATTCCCTCATAACAATTACGGAGCTGCAGACTGCTCTGCGTAAACTTTAATATAAAAGTTTGAAAATAACACATTTACACTAGCGAATTACAATTATAGTAATAGATTATATTTATAATTAATGAATATAAATATGTGTGTTTTTCTTGAAAAACTACGGTCCAAAATCATTATTATCTTACCGCGCTAATAACAAAAAACAGAATACATTTCACATGGCGTATGGCATTTGTTCTCTGTTATAAACGTTTTCCACGCTTGCGCACGACTGCTCGCGTGCTCGGTTAGCAGTGTGAGAATTTTGTCCTTGTTGTGGCAGAATTAATTCATGACCGCACGTCGTTTTCATGCAAATAATTATTTATATGATGGTTAGCGCCATCATAATATGCATAAATTACTGCTGAATGATACAGATAAATGTGTATGTAATTTGAATTTTGTGATTGATTCTGCATCGCAATCAGCAGCCTGTGATGAGAGTTCTGTTATCCGTAAGTTTCTAATAGCGGATGCGATGTGTCTTCTGTCAACGCTAGTCCTCGGCCACATTAGCCTTAGTCGTGAAGTGTTATCGTAGGCAGTTAACTTTAGCATTAACTTTACGTATGTTTCTGACAACGGCCTAAGCGCTCTACCAAGGGGATTTAGGCTTTGTGGTTTGTTTTGTTGCCGATTATAAATGTATAAATAAAATTGTAAAAAAAGTTTTGTTCTAAGAATTGCTACACTAAGTTAAGGGGGCGAATGAACATTATATATAGCTAAAAATAATTTCTCCTCTCTCTCCTTTCCTTCTCATTCTCTCTATTCTCCTCTTCTGCCTCGTGTCTCTCTCTCTCTCTGCTCTCCTCTCTCTCTCTCTCTCTCCTGGCGTCTTTCTCGTCTCTCTCTCGTCTCTCTCTCTCTCGCTCAGGCTCATGCATCCGCTCTCTTTCATCTTTTCTCTCTCGTCTCTCTCTCCTCGCTCTCTCTTTATAGTCTTGCTCTCTCTCTCTCCACCGGTCCTTCTCCTCGTTCATTTGCTCTCTCTCCTTCTCCTTCTGTCTCTTCTCACATCTCTCTCGTGGCTTTCTCTCCTCTCTCTGTCTCTCTTCTGCTTTCCGCTCTCGCTATCATTCTTCAATATTTTTCTTTCTTTCTCTGTCTTTCTCGCTCTCTATTTTCTCTCTCACTCTCTATCTTCTCAGTGCCGATTTCTCTCCTCTAGCTTCTCTCTCTTGTCTCTTTTCNCTCTCTCTCTCTCTCTCTGCTTCCCTCTCGCTATCTCATTTTCTTTCTTTCTCTGTCTCTCTCGCTCTCTATCTTTCTCTCTCACTCTCTTCTTCTCTGCCTTTCTCTCTCGCTCTCTCTCTTTCTCTTTTTCTCCTCTCTCTCTCCTTCTCCCTCCTCCCCTCTCATTTCCCCTCGCTCTCTCCTTCTCTCGCTTTCTCTCTCTCTCGCGTTCTACTTAGCTCTCTCTCTCTCCTTCTCTCTCTCCTTCCCCTTCCCTCTCTCTCTCATTCTCTCTCGCTTTGTCCCTTTCTCTCTCACACTCTCTCTCTCTCCTTCTCTCTCTCTCTCT
>NW_014582272.1:2196-2775 GCF_000485595.1 Priapulus caudatus
CGTCGTCTCCTCCCTCCCTCCTCTCTCTCTCTCTCTCTCTCTCTCTCTCTCTCTCTCCCTCTCTCTGTCTCTTGTTTCTCTCCCTCTCACTGCTTTCACCTTTTGTTCTCTCTGTCTCTCGTTTCTCTCCCTCTCACTGCTTTCACCTTTTGTTCTCTCTGTCTCTCGTTTCTCTTTCTCTCTCTCTCTCTCTCTCTCTCTCAGCTCTTACTTTTTTCACCCCTCTTTCTCTCTACTCTTATCTTTTTCTTCCTCACCTCTTCAGTCATGTTGACCTTTCCCGTCGTCAGCGCAACAGATAACTCTTCAAACGTACGCATCATGTCCTGCAAAACACGATGACAACGATGATGACGATAACGACGATGATGACGATAACGACGATGATGACGATGACGATGACGACAATAATGATGACGATGACGATAATGATGATGATGTTGCTAGCACTCATGCCTCGGCCAATGAAATGCAGCGTTACATTATTTACGATGCCTGCGCCATCTGTTATCTCATCTTATTCTCTCTCTCTCTCTCTCTCTCTCTCTCTCTCTCTCTCTCTCTCTCTCTCTCTCTCTC
>NW_014582272.1:6180-6417 GCF_000485595.1 Priapulus caudatus
ACTGCTATTGCTGCTGCTACTACTACTACTACTGCTGCTGCTGCTACTACTGCTGCTGCTACTACTACTGCTATTGCTGCTGCTACTACTACTACTACTTCTACTGCTGCTGCTGCTGCTGCTGCTGCTGCTACTACTGCTACTGCTGCTGCTACTGCTGCTGCCGCTGCTGCTGACGCTACTGCTACTGCTACTGCTGCTGCTACTGCTGCTACTACTGCTACCACTACTATTTCT
>NW_014582272.1:7845-8256 GCF_000485595.1 Priapulus caudatus
ACACACACACACACACACACACACACACACACGTGCATCATGCAGTAGTTAACACGACAGACGAGAACCACTGATTTGCGGACGCATAAGTGATTGCTGATAAATTATTGCATGAAGATGTACTTTACTGATGACATTCAAGTGTGAGACTTGCCTCTAGGCACTGTGTGTACATGTAGTTAAGGGGGTCGCACAGCAGCCGATTTTCCACCGCGCGGGGGCGCCACGCTATCAGCTGCTGCTGTGAGAAGGTTGATGCCGAGATGAAAGATGTACACACAGTAAAGGCCATAAAGGTAAAAGATAAGGTCACCGTCACCGTAAATAAACACGAAATGTATTTACTACCAAAGTCTAAAGGCCGTCGCACACCTACCCAGAAATACGGTCCGATTAAAAAATCTCCTTCAT
>NW_014582273.1:1414-2139 GCF_000485595.1 Priapulus caudatus
GAGAGAGAGGCGAGTAAAGAACGAGAGAGAGAGAGAGAATGAGAGAGAATGAGAGAGAGGGAGCTAGATAACGAGAGAGAGAGAGAGAGAGAGAGAGAGAGAGAAGGAGCTAGATAACGAGAGAGAGAATGAGAGAGAATGAGAGAGAGGGAGCTAGATAACGAGAGAGAGAATGAGAGAGAATGAGAGAGAGAGGGAGCTAGATAACGAGAGAAAGAATGAGAGAGCATGAGAGAGAGAGAGAGGTAGATACCCCGCTGTTTCAATTCAAATTTAAATTAATTTTGTTTTTGTCTGAACAGGCGTGACCCGGGCAGTGACGTGTCCCAGATGGTTATATGAAGGTAAAGTAGACAATACTACTATTATAAACACATATAAAAAAATAATACAACTACTATTATCAAAAACAGTATACAATTAGATCTTATATGAAAACAGTATAGGATCTATGTATTCTGTCTGTCCGTCCCTCTGCCTATCTCCCCCCCTCTCTTGTGCTCTCTCTCGCTTTCCCTCTCTCTCTCTCTCTCTCTTCCTCTCTCGTTACAGAAATGTAGATATAGATAGATAGATAGATAGATAGATAGATAGATAGATAGATAGATAGATAGATAGATAGATAGATAGATAGATAGATAGATAGATAGAGCGAGAGAGAGTGAGAGAAGAGAGAGAGAGAGGAAAGGGAGAGGGAGGAGAAAGGGAGGGAGGGAGGGAGGGAG
>NW_014582273.1:3452-8255 GCF_000485595.1 Priapulus caudatus
GAGAGAGAAAGAGAGAGAGAGAGAGAGAGAGAGAGAGAGAGAAAGAGCGGTGAAGAACGTGAGAGTGAAAGCGCGAGACAGAAAGAGACAGCGAGCAAGATTATGAGGGAAAAGAAAATAAAGAGAACGAGAAAAGCTAATAAAGAGCAACAAAAAAGACGATTGAGAGAAAGCGAGAGCGCGAGAAGAAGAATCCTGGGAGAAAAGGAGAGAGAAGAGGGAGGAAAAGAGAAAAAGAGAGCGGCGGAGAGAGTAAGTCAGGTAGATAGATAGAACGATCGACAGAGAGAGCGCTCTAAAGAGTAAAGAGAAAGCGCGCACGAGGACGATAGCGATAGAGAAGAGAGAGACAGATAACGAGATAGCTAGAGAGAGAGAGAGAGAAAGAGAGAGAGAGAGAGAGAGAGAGAGAGAGAGAGGAGAGAGAGAGAGAGAAGAGAAAGAGATAGAGAGAGGAGAGAGAGAGAGAGAGAGAGAGAGAGAGAGAGAGAGAGAGAGAGGAGAGAGAGAGAGATAGAGATAGAAGAGACAGCAGAAGAGAGAAGCGCGATAGAAAAAATCGGTTGCCCTTCATTTGTCGTGTTTGTTTCGCCACTTGTCAAACGATTGAAATTCAAGAACTCGGCGAAAACACACAATCCTGATGGCAAGAACACACATCACTACCATACTGCCGCGCGCTGCTGCACTCCAAAAATGCTCATCCAAAGTAGTGACGTCACGATTGATCGATGGGCAGATGGCAGGCGATAAACTGCTCGAAACCGAAATGCGTTTTATATGAGCTGTGAGGCATAAACGACGGGATTTACGTACAACGGCGGAATGCAGGCCTCGCTTATTCCGGATGAGGCCAAAAGCACAGTAGCAAATATACATAAGCATTAGAAGTCCTGTGATGTATGTGTGTGTGTGTGTGTGTGTGTGTGTGGTGTGTGTGTGTGGTGTGTGTGGTGTGTGTGCGTGTGTGTGTGTGTGTGTGTGGTGTTGTGTGTGTGTGTGTGTGTGTGTGTGTGGTGTGTATGCTGTGCGCGCGGTTGTGTAGTGATTGTGTTGGCGTGAATGTTTGTTTTTTACGTGTACGGTGTGTGTGTTGGTGTTTATTTGTTTGTTTTTTCATTTGTTTGTTTGCGTTTTTGTGTGCATGCCGCGCGTGTGTTGCGTGCATGTGTGTGTGGGCGCGTGTGTATGGCGTAGTATGTGTGCGGCGTGTTTTCTTGTGCGTTGCGGGGCATGCGCGTGTATGCGCGCGCAACAAGCGCTTTGCAGGCTCGTGAACGGATACGATATCAAATATATGCTGCGCAACTTATGCATGATGCAAACATTGAGCAATAGTATAGAACCCACACATTATCTCATCTGCTTCAGCGTCAAATGATCAAATTGCAGATAAAGCAAACGCAAGGCGGCGTAATGATGCATGAGATAGTTGCATCAGGCCCTCGCTCGTAACTATTTTTTATATTTCTACCTAACAATACTATCTTTATATGGCGACATACGTCCTCACTATCAACGGCTTTCGCTATACGTATCATTTGTTTTCGGTGGTATTGTAGTGTAACGTTCAAGCTTGAAAAAAATTCTGCTTCTCTGTAAAAGCGAATCTAACTATTGCAACAAAATAAAACTACAGCCCGACTATTGCAGCGAATCTTATTTGTACTCATTTGTCTTGCCGTACTACGCAACGCGATTAAGGTTTTTTTTGCGAAAACGGCATTTTCGTGCCCGATTTACGATTTGTCTTGCGACAGCGCGATAGAAGCAAAAAACCGGTGTTTTTTCGACTGTACGCGTATATGAGAGCGACAAGAGCTTCTTGGCTCTCTCGTTCTCATTATGCGCCTTCATCTTGCCCGCGTCATCGGCAAGTCTCGTTCGGCACACAACGCTTAGCGACCAACGCAACCCTGTGCCGCGGCGGTCGCGTTTTAATTTATAAACATAGCTCTCGTAAAATTCCATTTCCGGGCCTTGTCGCCTAGATGCGATTTAAATCCATAAGCCGCTATGCGAAATTTGAACTAAGATTTTCCTGCATTTCGCATTAGCAGCAGCAGTAGGCAGTCATGCAGAAGCAGCGGCCAGTAGCAGTAGCAGTAGCAGCAGCATCAGCATCAGCGATCAGCAGCAGCAGCAGCGCGGCGGCAGCAGCATCAGCAGCAGCATCAGCGAAGTCGCTGCAAGGCAGTACACAGCAAGAGTAGTAGCACAGCAACACAACAACAGTAAAACAGCAGCCGCAGCAACAGGCAGCACAACAGTAAGCAGTAGCAGGCAGCAGGCAGCAGCAACGCAACAACAGCAGTAGCAGTAGCATAAGCAGCAGTCAGTAAGCAGCAGCCGCATCACCCCAACCATCACCTCCAGCAGCAGCAGTAGTAGGGCACTAGCCATCACAGCCACCACCATCAGCTCTAGCATCAGTAGCAGGCACAGCACCAAGCCCACCACCATCACCTCCCAGCAGCAGACGTAGTAGCAGCAGCATCACCACCACCATCACCTCAGCAGCAGCAGTAGCAGGTCAGCAGCATGCACCGACCACCATCACTCCAGCAGCAAGTAGTAGTAGCAGCAGGCAGCAGCAGTAGCAGTAAAGAAAAATGAGCAGCAAGCAGCAGCAGCAGCAGCAGCATCATTCAGCAGCAGCAACAACAGCAGCAACAAGCAACAAGCAGCAGCACTCTGAAACGTTGCAGGCCCAAACGCGCTCACGGCGAATATGAAATCTGTTCGCGCATGCGAACCTTAGCGCTTCACGTAATAATCCGGCTTTCCACTCTCGTCCTTGGATTTGATTGGTCCGTCGCCGAAACACGAGCCGTCTCTTCTCTCCGCGCTTGCGCTGGATATATAACTGCTAGATATCACTCTGGCGCCGAACCCAACGATTAAGCGCCATGCGACTATATACGCTTTGCATTCGAGAGATTATCTTTTCAGGAAAACGACGTAGGGTAACTTTACTTAGAAAGGTTAATGAATCGTAAAAATTGTTAACACGCCACAGCGCGAGTGTTTATATACGTCTGGGCATTTTAAACTACCGACACCACGCACGCAGCGCACGCCACGCCCCGCACGCGCGCGCACGACACACAGCAGACAAACGCACACACACCACGACACATCACACAACAGACACACACACACACACGACAAACAACACACAACATGCACACACACCACGCTAACACACGCACACACCACACACGCACAATATATATATATATACGAAAGTAGGCTTTATTTGGTATACGAGAACACTAATTATGGCTGGGGCGTATGCCGTCTTTACTCAGATGTCATATGCACGTCACTGAGTTACACAATAGCTCTCATTCGGTGGGTCTGCTTGGACGGGCGCGTTTAGCATGGAGGCGGCGCTCTCCCTTTCACCGCCGTGTATATAAATACCTTACAAGACGCGATCTCCGCAGGGAAAGAAACTCCCCTTTCGCGCACGTCTACTAAAGACGGAGGATTCGAAATATTCACGATTTTAGTTAGCGGATCTGTTTCCACGTGCGACGCCTTATCCGGCGGCGAGATGCCTTGGCGGAGGTAACGTGTTTCATGCGCGACACATAACGACGTAAATTCAAGTATAGAACTTCCTCCTAAGCCTCCTGCAATGAAGATTTACTGAAATGCTTTTTACAGGCAACCGCGTCGCGTGTGTATACACGTCGTCTGCGAACGATCCAACATAAGATTGTAGCTTGTGTACGTGTTCATGTCTAGCGGGAAAACTGAGTTTCGCGAAGCGTCGTCGACGCTAGGTAGTAGTCCGCTACTACAACACCTACAGAGTTTGATGACAGCGGGAAGAATGTGTTAAGGTTCACTATCAGGCCGCTCCTGTATGTGTTTCGTTGTATTACTTTCGAGATTTAGTTCGTAATTTCTAAGTTTCGGTTTTGCATGGAGCGTGAATGGACAGGATGAATTACGCCATCTGGCGGCATGATTACAAATATGAAGTTCCGGAAAAAAAAAACGTTTGATGTTTTTAGAATGCCGTGGCGTTGTTTGTGTTGTAAATTCCATACCTGCATGCTACCGTTATAATGGTTGGTTGGCCTCATTCAAAACGTTGTGTTTAATGCATAACGGCACGCACGGCCTGGTGGGATATTTTCATTTTCATGCGTGGAATCGGAGTAAACATACATAGTAAAACGAGAAATATGTCAAGTTTTACTGCTAGCACAAGAGACAGGTCTTAATGTGCCGTAACAGTCAGCCATACAATACGAACCGTTAAACGATATATATATATATATATATATATATATATATATATTAATAGTATATATGTGTGTGTGTGTGTGTGTGTGTGTGTGTGTGTGTGTGTGTGTGTTTGTGTGTGTGTGTGTGTGTGTTGTTGTGTGTGTGTGTGTGTGTGTGTGTGTGCGCGCCGTGCGTGTTCAGTGTGTGTTGGGGTTGTCTGCACGTGGCGCGAGCGCGCGGCGCGCGGGGCGCGCGTGTGTGTGTGTGTCGTGTGTGTGTGTGTGCTGTGTTGTGGTGTGTGTGTGTGTGTTGTGTGTGGCATGTGTGTGTGTGTGTCTGTGTGTGTGTGCTGTTTGTGTGTGCGCGCGTGCGCTGTCAGTGGTGTTTGGGGTTGTAGTGCACGTGCGCGGCAGCGCGCCGGCGCGTGTGTGTGTTGGGTGTGTGTGCTGTGTGTGTGTGTGTGTGTAGGTGTGTGTGTTGTTGTGTGTGTGCATGTTGTGTCGGTGTGTGTGTGTGTGCTTTGTGTGGTTTATGTGTGTGTGTGGTTTGGTGTGTGTGTGT
>NW_014582274.1:0-863 GCF_000485595.1 Priapulus caudatus
CCCTGCCCCCTCTTCCCCTCTCCCCGTCTCTCCATCTCCCCGTCTTCCCCTGCGACTTTCTCCCTCTCCACGTCCCCTCTCTCTCCTTTCCCCATTTCTCTTTCTCCCCTTTTCCCCCTCTCCCTCTTGGCCCTTCTCCCCATCTCCCCGTGCGCCCCTCTCACCATTGTCCACGTCCGCCCCTCCCCCTCGCACTATCTTTCCTTTTTCTATCTCACTCTCCTCCTCTTCACGATAATTTTAATTTTGCTAATTGGAAACACTTGCCGGTAGTGTGAAGAAGACGCCAGCACGTCGATAATGTCGTGGAAAGGAAGCACGCGAAGAGGAGGGGGAGAAAGTATGAGGTGATCACGCATGCGCGGGGAGAACCCCCTTCCTCACCCTCCTTCCCTTCCCCGACGCGGCGGGGTGCTAATGAGAGAGAGAGGGGAGGAGAAGGTGTCGTGTGATCCCGCACGCGCTAGGAGAACTCCCCCTCCTTCTCCCCCGGGGTGCTTATGAGAGAAAAAGAGAGAGGGGGAGAAGACTAGCCATTGAAACGTACCACCCGCTCTCGCCCCCCCCCGGGGGGGGGAGTTGTCAGACACAAAATTATAGTCTCAAACATTAGTCTTAACATTAACCTTTTTTCTCGTAGACCGGATCTCTATACTCAGCGTATAGGTAACTATCGGTAATTTTACGATGTTTCTGTCGACGGTCCACGAAAAAAAGGTTCATGTTAAGAATAATATTTTGTTTCTGATAACAAGCCCGAGGCTTATATAACTGCACAACTATAACATATATATATATATAACTCTATACAGGCCCGTAGCCGAGGGGGGGTTCGGGGGTTCGAACGAAACTAGTTTTTTTTT
>NW_014582274.1:1863-8254 GCF_000485595.1 Priapulus caudatus
CACGCACGCACGCACGCACGCACGCACGCACGCACGCACGCACGCACGCACGCACGCACGCACGCACGCACACACACGCACGCGCTCACTCACATAGACATAGCACACGTATACATTTTAAAAACTCGGAACTGAAGGACCGAACATTTAAAAGGACTGAACATCTACGGACCTCACCAACCATGCGCGGCACGGACGCCACGTGACCCCCCCCCCCACCTACGCCGCGCTCTTACCCTGGGCAGCGGCGCAAAGTCGTGCATCTGCAGGGGGCGCCGGTATCCACGTCGCAGCACGGGGTTCATCCACCAGAGCGTGACGCGCGACACCGCGCTCGTCCGCTCGTGCCGGTAGGTAAACCTCCTCCTCCTACTCCCACCGCCTGTCATCGTCGTCTCCTCCCCCTGCCCCTCCCCGCCCTCCTCCTCCTCCTCGCGCGTCACGTCGTCGCCGGCGGAAGCGGGGGTCGGGTGGTACCTGTGTCGCAGCATCCTGCGACCCTGCGATAACGAGCAAAATGTAATTAACAACAACAGCAACAATACGATAATGATAATAACAACAACAGCAACAATACAATAATGATAATAACAGCAACAGCAACAATACAATAATGATAATAACAGCAACAGCAACAATACAATAATGATAATAACAGCAACAGCAACAATACAATAATGATAATAACAGCAACAGCAACAATACAATAATGATAATAACAGCAACAGCAACCCGCATAGATAATATATAGATTAGCGTTGACTAGTTTGTGTTGATTTTCTGCTCACCGAGTGTAGCGACCGAGACCAATGTGGCTAGAGCGAGAGGGCTATGTCCGCCCAGGGTTAACTGCCGAAGCGTACCTTGGGTACGGTCGCGATATAAGCGCGGAACGTACGCCTGGTACCAGAGCATATAAATCACGTGATTTATATAATTTATAACATATTTAATATATATTTCTTTTTTTTAAAATATATATATTTTATATTTTTATTTTATTTTAAAATTTGAATTATAATTTTTATTTTTATTTTATTTATATTTTATATTGTTTTTTTTAATTTTGATATTATATTAATTTATAAATTTTTATTTATTTTATTTTTTTTATTTTTTTTTAATTATTTATATATTTTATTATATTTTATTATAATTTTTTTATTTTTTTAATAATAATTTTATTTTTTAATAATTTATAGCTGCCGCGCTGGTACTGATTCGTAATAAGTAATATGCCGGACCGTACCTCGGCCTACTCACTACTTGAGTCTAGGGAGTCGCCTACGCTACTCCCTCTACTAAACCCTAACCCTAACCCTAACCCTAACCCTTTCAAGTTTGCAATATTCGGTCTATCGGACCTTCGGTCTAGATATCGGACCTTCGGTCTACAGGGCTGCCCCCTTCCGGCAGTACCCTGGGGAACATAGACCCTATGAGCATTGCGCGACGCTTCGCAGACGAACTAATACTAACTAATACCAAAGCTAACGTAATACCAACTTGCAGACGAAGACCCGGGTGTTTCCTTTCCATTAGCCATAGCCAATGTCATACATGAAAACGCAAATTCGATCTACAAGACATCATTGCCGTACGTGAATGGGGAAAGAAATTTACATGTATAACTATAATTTGGCTAATCTTGTGTGTGTGGTGTGTGTGTGTGTGTTGTTTTGTTTGTGTTCGGCCTTTGTCGCCCTGATTTGTCAGACTCAATCGGCTAAACTGAAGATATATTCAGAATCACCACGTCTGGGAGATGGTTCTGGTGAGAAAAAAATTTAAAAGACAGTTTAAGTATTACAGTGATTAAGTCAAAATTCGAAAAAATGCTAATTCGTCAAATAGATGGGCAGTGGTACAGCAGATCAGCATCACATACGTGGGAATTACACGCGTGCGTCTCTGACTGCCGCCGTATGAGCATATTCAGAATCACCCAGCGTCTGGAGATGGTTCTGCTGCAAAACAAAAATTATTCCTCAATAGATGGTGGCTACTGTCTCAGATCGCCCGCCCCTACTGCAGATCTTCCCACTGCTCACTCTGCTTTGACGTACACGTACTGACACAGTAGTCAGTGCCAGTAGCTGTGGCCAGTGTTCCTGTTGTACCCAGTGCAGTGGTTTTCTTTTTTCCAGTTTGACATGAAATATTTAACTTTAATCTGTATCAGAGCTTACATGGAGTTTATATTTAAAGACAAACATTTGCTTGGTTCTACGGGTATACTTTCTGCTAGTATGTAATAATTCACCCACGAGACATCAATGTCATACACGAATTGGGGAAAAACGAATGCATCTCATCTACGAGGCATCAATCAATGTCAATAAAATATAATGGAATAAATTACGTCTACAAGTTGTTTGCGAAGTGTCATGCGGGCTGCCCTCCCATACCGCGTAGAAATGACAGTCACACGCCTGTCACTGTGTCACATGCCTCCTCGCGTAGATTTGTTCGCTAAAAATCGATGGGTGTTCGTTTTGTAGAGCCTAAGAGGTGACCGTGAACCCAGTATTTATTGTGCGCGTACGCAGTATGTGGCGTGTACACATACATACACATGAAACATACATACTGTACTCATCAGCACGCATAAATCATGTTTACTTTCGGGTAATTTCTTGTTATTTACATTTCCAGCGCTGTTGTAGATTAGCAGTATTAGAAAAATGAATTGTTTGTTTTATTATTATTGTTGTTGTTGTTGTTGTTGTTGTTGTTGTTGTTGGTGCTTTGTTGTTGTTATCATGATTGTATTGTTGCCGTTGCTGTTATTATCAATTATAATTGTATTGTATTATTTGCTGTTGCCTGTTATTATGCATTAATTGTATTATTGCTGTGCTGTTATTAATGCATTATTGTATTATTGCTGTTGCTGTCATTATAATTATTGTATTATTGCTGTTGCTGTTATTATCATTATTGTTATTATTGCTGTTGCGTTGTTAATCAATTATTGTATTGTCGCTGTGCTGTTATTAACTCATTAATTGTATCCTTCGGGGGGATACTCATGGTTTTGGCCGTCGTCGCGCCGACGCGCCCGCCGGCAGAGATTTCCCTTGTGAGCAGCTCATAACCGCTGCAGTTCTTCTGTGATCATCATTCAAATTTCGCATGAAAATGGGCGTTTATCGTAAAGCGTAAGCGGAAGTGCATCGTTGCCCATGGTAACACATTTTTTGGTCAAAATATTCTAGAACGCTGTAAACTGTCTTCAATGTTTTAGCCTGATGTGCATGAAATTTGGCAACACAGGACCAATATATATACATATATATATATATATATATATATATATGATATATATATATATATATAATATATATAGGACATGTTATATGGCCTGTGTGCCAAAATTGCCATGACAATCGGGTAAAATACAGCGCAAGTTGCAGGTTGCTACAATATTTCCCACAAAATGTTGTTACCATGAGTAAACGATGACATCCGCCGCACACAAAAACGATTGGCGTCTTTCGCTTAACTATAACGCACCTTGCATGCTTGGGGAAAGGTGTGCACAGTATACCAAAACGCATGATGCACTGCGACCTTCATTTCACCTTTACCTTGACCTTGATCAATAATTTTCCCTTGCGCTCTCGTAAACTGCCAGCCCCTAATTGGACCTAGCAGCGACCAAACTCTGGTATGCTTACAATCTGTGGGAGAATACCAAAACGCACCACTGCCTTGACCTTAGTTTGACGCTTGACCGCGCTTACATTTCCTCTTGACTCTCATTAAGGTAACACAGATTCCATATACTTGCACATGCATGAAGGGCAAGACCAGTTTGTCTAACAAACCTTGTCCTTTGTGAGCTTATTTTAACTTTACGCTGCCTTCTACATGTATCTTTAGCAGAGATATTCCATTCATACTAGATCACGGGGATACATGTAGTTGGCGACAACTGCTCATTTCTAGTTGTATTATTGCTGTTGCTGTTATTGATCATTATTGTATTGTTTGCTGTTGCTGTTATTATCATTATTGTATTATTGCTGTTGCTGTTATTATCATTATTGTATTATTGCTGTTGCTGTTATTATCATTATTGTATTATTGCTGTTGCTGTTATTATCATTATCGATTATTGCTGTTGCTGTTATTAATCATTATTGTATTATTGCTGTTGCTGTTATTATCATTATTGTAATATTGCTGTTGGCTGTTATTATATTAATCGTATTATTGGCTGTTGGCTGTTAATTATCATTATTGTATATATTGTTGTTTGTTGTTATTGATACATTAATTGTATTGTTGCATGTTGCTGTTATTATCATTATTGTATTATTGGGGCTGTTGCTGTTATGATATTATTTGTTATTGGTTGGCTGTTGGCTGTTATTATCATTATTGTATTGTTGCTGTTGCTGTTATGATGCATTATTGTATTGTGCTGTTGCTGTTATTATCATTACCTCGGCGCGCAACGGAAGTTTGCAGGAGGTAATGTAAATCGGCTCTCGTGTGTTGTCGTTGTGTGTGTGTGTAGGCCAAGCAGGCGTAGCCAGCTGTTATACACATGTATACATGTTACACGCGTTGGCGCGATCGATTCAGCACCAGCTCGCCTTAGGGCGTCCAGTCAGCAGCAGCTCTCCTTAGGGCGTCCAGTCAGCACAGCCACAAGCAAGCCAGCTGTTATACACATGTATACATGTTACACGCTGCGCGGAGGTATGCACTCTCTTTGAGTGCCCTCTGTCTAGTTATTGTATTATTGCTGATGCTGTTATTAATCGTTATTGTATTATTGCTGTTGTTGTTATTATCATTATCGTAATTATTGCTGTTGCGTTATATCATTATAGTATTCACTATTTAGGGTCTGCCTGGATTTTTTAGTGGCCGGGCGCACCAGTTTGGCAAGCGCCGTAGGGCGAGAAGCGCAATCTAGGGGGGTCCGGGGGCATGCCCCCCTGAAAGACCAATTTTTGATTTTGGATAGTCAGAAAACTCATTTCCTGCATTCTGAGGCAATAAAAAGCCGCATATATATATTATATATATATATCAGACTTTTTTTTTAATTTTAAAATTTATTTTTTAAATCAAAAATTAGTGCCGGGCAGAGATAACCGACTCGTTTATAGTGGGCGCCGGGCACACACCCCAACCGCCGCCCCACTCGTGGGCAGAACCCTGGTATATTGGCCTGTGCTGTTATTATCATTATTGTATTATTGCTGTTTGCTGTTATTATCATTCTGTAGTATATTGCTGTTGCTGTTATTATCATTAAATTGTATTATGCTGAGTTGCTGTTATTATCAATTATTATATAGTTCTGTTGCTGTTATTATCATTATTGTATTATTGCTGTTGCTGTTATTATCATTATCGTATTATTGCTGTTGTTGTTATTATCATTATTGTATTGTTGCTGTTGTTGTTAGTATCATTATTGTATTGTTGCTGTTGCTGTTATTATCATTATTGTATTGTTGGCTGGTTGCTCTGTTTTATGCATTAATTGTAATTTATTGCTGTTGCGTGTTATTATCATTATTGTATTATTGCTGTTGCTGTTATTTATCAATTATTGTATTATTGGCTGTTGCTGTTAAATTATCATTGTATTTGTATTATTGCTGTTGCTGTTATTATCATTATTGTATATGCTGTTGCTGTTATTATCATTATTGTAATTATTGCTGTGCTGTTATTATCATTATATTGTATTATTGCTGTTGCTGTTATTAATCATTGATCGCGGAGTTATTGCTGTTTTTTATTATCAATATATTGTATTGTTGCTGTTGTTGTTTAGTATCATTATGTAATTGTTGTTGTTGGCTGTATTATTCAATTGTGTAATTATTGCGTTGCTGTTATTATCATTATGCGTATGTAATTGCTGTTGTTGTTTATTATATGTTATTGTATTGTTGCTGTTGTTAGTTAGTATCAATTATTGTATTGTTTGTTGTTGGCGTGTTATTATCATTATTGTATTGTTTGCTGTTGGCTGTATTATCAGTTATTAGTATTANTGTGTGCTTGTGTGTGTGTGTGTGTGTGTGTGTGTGTGTGTGTGTGTGTGTTTGTGCCTGTGTGTGTGTGTGTGTGTGTGTGTGTATATGTGTGCTTGTGTGTGTGTTTGTGTGTGTGTGCATGCGTGCATGCTGCATGTGTGTGTGTGTGTGTGTGCGCACGTGCGTGAGTGAGTGCGTGCGTGCGTGCACGGCGGCGTTCTTGCGTGTGGCGTGTGTATGCTCACGATGGAAAACCTGGTACGAGTTTATTTTACTTTTCCTTCTAGCAGATGTGTAAAGAGTCACACTCATGAGTCATATGCTCTTGCGCGGCAGACGTTGTCGGCTGTGATAAGTTATAAGTTAGGTTACAGCCCTATAGA